>NC_057797.1:106255504-106257564 GCF_018294505.1 Triticum aestivum
CAGGCTCAGCGCCGGCCCTCCCCGCCGCCGTCCGGGCCGGAGCCGCGCGCCGCCCGCGCCCGCTTCTTCCTCCTCTCCATCCACCCTGGGAGCACGAAGATGTATCAGGACCTCAAGCAGGCTTATTGGTGGACTCGAATGAAGCGCGAGATTACTCAATTCGTGAATGAGTGTGATGTCTGCAGAAGAGTGAAGGCAGAACACCAAAGGCCAGCTGGTCTCCTCCAACCTCTTGCCATTCCAGAATGGAAGTTTGACCATATTGAGATGGACTTCGTGACTGGGTTTCCAAAGTCTAAACATGGCAATGATGTTATATTCGTTGTCATCGACAAACTCACTAAAGTGGCTCACTTTCTGCCTATCAAAGAGTCAATCACTGCAGCTCAATTTGGCGAAACTCTATACCTCTCGAATTGTCTCTCTGCACGGTATTCCACAAATGATCTCTTCAGACCGTGGCAGCATCTTTACCTCCAAGTTTTGGGATTCTTTTTAGAAGGCCATGAGCACCAACATCCGCTTCAGCACAGCTTTCCATCCTCAAACTAGCGGTCAAGTCGAGCGTGTCAATCAGATTCTTGAAGATATGCTCAGGGCTTGTGTGATCTCCTTCGGCATGAAGTGGGAGGATTGTCTTCCATATGCTGAATTCTCCTACAACAATAGTTTTCAAGCAAGTTCAGGCAAGGCCCCATTTGAAATTCGGTATGGCAGGAAGTGCCGTACCCCTCTCAACTGGTCCGAAACCGGTGAACGCCAACTTCTGGGAAATGACTTAATCACAGAGGCAGAAGAGATGTGCAAAGTCATTCGAGATAACCTCAAAGCATCCCAATCCCGCCAGAAGAGCTACTATCATAGTAAGCACAGGGATTTGGCTTTCGAGATCGGAGATCAAGTTTACCTCCGTGTCTCTCCTATGAAAGGTATTCGTCGCTTCGGTATCAAAGGGAAGCTTGCCCCCAGATACGTGGGACCTTTCAAGATCGTCAGCAAGAGAGGCGATCTCTCCTATCAACTTGAGCTTCCTTCAAACTTTGGAAATGTTCATGACGTGTTCCATGTCTCTCAGCTCCGAAAGTGCTTCAAGACTCCTGACCGCACCGTCAACTTCGAGGACATTGAGCTCCAAGAAGATCTCTCTTATCATGAGCTCCCCGTTGCTATTCTTGAAGAGACTGAACGCAAGACTCGCAACAAGTCAATCAAATTCCTCAAAGTCAAGTACTCACATCATTCCGACCGTGAAGCTACCTGGGAACGCGAGGATCACCTCCATTCTGAGTACCCGGCGTTCTTTCAGTCCTAGACCTCGGGACGAGATCCTTTCGTAGTGGTGGAGTGTTGTAACACCCCGGATATGATTTTCCCAATATGTACTCCAACTCTTGCCGTTTCCGGCGTTAAGTTATTTTATTTTCTCGGGTTCGGGTTTTGTCTCCGTGTGTTGTTGTCGTTGTCATGCATCTCATATCATGTCATCATGTGCATTGCATTTGCATACGTGTTCATCTCATGCATTCGAGCATTTTCCCCGTTGTCTGTTTTGCATTCCGGCGCTCCGTTCTCCTCCGGTGGTCATTTCTACCTTTCTTTCGTGTGTGGGGATTAAACATTTCCGGGTTGGACCAAGACTTGCCAAGCGGCCTTGGTTTACTACCGGTAGACTGCCTGTCAAGTTTCGTACCATTTGGACTTCGTTTGATGCTCCAACGGTTAACCGAGGGACCGAAAAGGCCTCGTGTGTGTTTCATCCCAACACCCTCCATTTTGGCCCAAAACCCACCAAAACCCTCCCCATCATCTAGAGCGTTCGATCACGATCACGTGGCCAAAAACCGCACCTCATTTGGACTCTCCTAACTCCCTCTATACCTATATAAAGACCACTCCCCGAAATTTTCGGGCAAACCCTAGATCTCTCCCTCTCCTCGCGCGCCGGACACAATCCGTGCCGACGGACATGTCCGACTTGCACCGCGCCGCCGCCCCGCGCTAATAGCGCGCCGCCACGTGTCTCGGCGGGCGCCCACATCGCCGCCGACCGCACGGGCCCG
>NC_057797.1:106258120-106277080 GCF_018294505.1 Triticum aestivum
CCCGTCCGGAGCCGCCCGGAGCCGCCCAACGCTGAGCGTCGGTGCTGCCCCGCGAGTCCCCGGCCTTCCCGCGCCCTAGCTCCACCGGCCGCCGTCGTCCTCGTCAACTCCGGCGGGAGCGCCGCCGCCTCGAAGTCCGTGCACGCCAGATCCAGATCCGCAGCTACAGTAAACCCTAATCCGCGAGGTGGTGATTTTTCCTAAGTCCCTGATTCCCAGATCCATATGCCCTTGTTCATCGCATCGTAACTCCTCGTCCATAGCTCCGTTTTGGGCATTTAGCATATCAAAATGTTCGTCTCAAAGAGCACATCATTTCATCTCATTGCATCATTTTCATTTGAGTTCATCTTGATGCCCGAAATGCTGTTAGAAGAATGCTATTTGAGATAATTGTCAGATCTGCTACTCCATTTAGATATTTATCATTTTTTCCATGATTAATGTGTGCATGATATGCCCCTGAGCTCTACATGAGTTTTGTTATATGTTTTGCCATCTATTCAGAGGTGCAATCCATGTATTTTTGTGATGTGTGTGGTGACTAGCACAAGCTTGCAAAGTGGTGCATTCGTTAATGCTGATTTCAGAGACTTAGCATTTCCACTAAGTCCTTGAGCTGTTTATCTCAATATGCCATATGTTCATGTTGTTTCCTAGCGATCCGTGCCTCTTTTGAGGATGATCAGTAAGGATGATTTGTTAATTTTGTAGTTCTCTATCCATCCATGTCTTTGTTTGCAATTATGGAGCACCCTATCTTGAGTCAATCGAGCTCTACTTTTGCTATTTCGTGAATCTGGGCAGATTGTCTACTTGTTAGCAATTTTGCAAACGATGTTGTAGTTGATCCGTGCATGCTATGTTATTGTTCTTGCCAGGTCTAGCTTGTATTTTGTGTATTCCTTATGGGTGTATGCTTAGATTGTCATGCCTTGCTCTGTAGTGAGTGCATCGAGCTCGTAAACATGCCTACTTGATATCTGTTTCAGCATGCTCCAGTTTTCACTAAGTCTGAGAACTGATTATGTTTTTGCCATGTTCACATGCTTGCAAATGTATTTTCTGATCCCTTTTGGCTCAAGGTCCCTAAGGGACTTTTGTTAAGCTCTTTGAGTAGCTCCATGCCATGCTTTATTTTGCCATGTTTAGTTCTTGTAGCATATAGTTTTCATGCTCCAAAGTGTGCTATCTGATCTAAAAATCCAGACAAGTGTTAATTTCACGAAGTCTGAAATCTGTTTACCAAATGCATTTTTGCCATGCTTGTTTGAACCTGTTAATGGATGTATTGGGCGTAGCTTAGTGCTAGTATTTTGTTAAGCATCATGAATGGATCCCTGCCATGTATTTTGATGCCATGTTTGGGTGCTGTAGCATGTTCATCTTGTTGCATCTAGTTGGCTACTTGCTGTAAATCGCAGAACGTGGTCGTATTTGAATTGCTTGCCATTTCCAAACCGTAACTCCGATTCCGGCGTTCTTTATATCGTTTTCAAGCGATTTCATCTCACCTTTCCAGTGGCACACTTGGATTTCCAAGTTGAGGCCATGTTCATGCTTTCCTTGTCAAATCTTGCATATGCATCACATATTGCATCCTGCATAGCATACCATCTTTGCATCATGTTGTTTGAGTTTGCACGTGGTTGATTGTGTCCTTGTTGCTTGTTTGTCTTGTTTGGGTAGAGCCGGGAGACGAGTTCACTAGCAAGGAGCCCGTTGAGTTTGCTTTCGAGGATCCAGTCAACTCTGACAACTTTGCAGGCAAGATGATCATACCCTCGAAATCACTACTATCTTTGCTTTGCTAGATGCTCGCTCTTTTGCTATGCCTATGCTGCGATGCCTACCACTTGCTTATCATGCCTCCCAAATTGCCATGTTCAACCTTTAACCCACCATGTCCTAGCAAACCGTTGATTGGCTATGTTACCGCTTTGCTCAGCCCCTCTTATAGCGTTGCTAGTTGCAGGTGAAGATTGGAGACCGTTCCTTGTTGGAACATTATTTACTTGTTGGGATATCATTATATTGCCTTGTTATCTTAATGCATCTATATACTTGGTAAAGGGTGGAAGGCTCAGCCTATCGCCTAGTGTTTTGTTCCACTCTTGCCGCCCTAGTTTCCGTCATATCGGTGTTATGTTCCCGGATTTTGCGTTCCTTACGCGGTTGGGTAATAATGGGAACCCCTTGATAGTTCGCCTTGATTAAAGCTTTTCCAGCAATGCCCAACCTTGGTTTTACCATTTGCCACCTAGCCTCTTTTTCCCTTGGGTTTCCGGAGCCCAAGGGTCATCTTATTTTAAACCCCCCGGGCCAGTGCTCCTCTGAGTGTTGGTCCACCTGTCAGCTGCCGGTGGCCACCAGGGGCAACTCTGGGCTGGCCTACCCGTACCTAAGACAATCTGAGTGTGCCCTGAGAAAGAGATATGTGCAGCTCCTATCGGGATTTATCGGCACATTCGGGCAGTGTTGCTGGATTTGTTTTAACATGTCGAAGTGTCTTGTAGAACCGGGATACCGAGACTGATCAGAATGTCTCGGGAGAAGGTCTATTCCTTCGTTGACCGTGAGAGCTTGTCATGGGCTAAGTTGGGACTCCCCTGCAGGGATTTGAACTTTCGAAAGCCGTGCCCGCGGTTATGGGCAGATGGGAATTTGTTAATGTCCGGTTGTAGATAACTTGAACCTTAACTTAATTAAATGAATCAACAGTGTGAGTTACTGTGATGGTCTCTTCTCGGCGGAGTCCGGGAAGTGAACACGATGTTGGAGTAATGCTTGCCGCAGGATGCTCTCTAGTTTTTCGTTTGCGCTTTGCCTCCTCTTCTCGCTCTCTTTTGTGAACAGGTTAGCCACCATATATGCTAGTCGCTTGCCGCAGCTCCACATATATTTTACCTTGCCCTTACTTATAAGCTTAAATAGTCTTGATCGCGAGGGTGCGAGATTGCTGAGTCCCTGTGGCTCACAGATTACTTCCAAACCAGATGCAGGGCCTGATGATTCCGTTCCAGATGACGCGCTTGAGCTCAAGTGGGAGTTCGACGAGGACTCACGCCGTTACTATGTGTCTTTCCCTGATGATCAGTAGTGGTGCGCAGTTGGGGAGATCGGGACCGTGTCGCATGTTGGGTTTATCTTTTATTTTGGCGCCGTAGTCGGCCATGAGTGTTTGATTAATGTAATGCTATTTATGTACTTTGATTGACGTGGCGAGTGTAAGCCAACTATGTATCTCCCCTTTTTTATCTATATTACATGGGATGTTGTGAAGATTGCCTAACTTGCGACATTGCTTTCAATGCGGTTATGCCTCTAAGTCGTGCCTCGACACATGGGAGCTATAGCCGCATCGAGGGCGTTACAAGTTGGTAATCAGAGCCTTCCCCGACCTTAGGAGCCCCCATTGCTTGAACGTTTTTAGCAGCCGTTGTTGAGTCTAGAAAAAATGTTTTGAGTCATTTAGGAATTATATATTGGAGAGTTTAGGAATTCTTTTTACTCCCCGGTCTCCTCATCGCTCTGGTAAGGCATCCTGACGTAGAGTTCTGACTCTTCTCTTCTCAAATTTCACTAAATTTTTTTAGGATCACGCGGGTATCTTGGAATCGTTCCGATGGTTTTGTGACGAGAACATTGTTCTTGGTGCCTCCTGTCTTTAGGGGTTGTGGCAGTGTCCCGGGGAGTTGAGCTCCGAGGTGTTGTCGTCACAATTTTATCGTTGCAGTTCTGGCATACTTGAGTTTAGTACGCCGACATCGAAGATCTCTTTTATGCAGTTCGTTGGTGAGATAACCTCGACGCCACCCAGTACTGGGGCAAGAGTTCGGGAGTATCGCCATAACTTGTATAACGGATGCTTTTCGAAGGTTGAGGTAGATGGTTTCCGAAGTTTTCTCGGTTATGTGTTGAAGGATGGATACAGCTGGATGTAGGATTTTCTAGTTTTGGGTGAGATATTATGCTTCCCCTGTATCCCCAACACCTGATTGCATAACCGGAAAGGTTCGGGAGTTTCATAGGTGGGAATTCTTTTAGCTCTAGTTCTTCTTCCACGGATATTTGGTTTGAGATTGGGATTTCTTACCGAGTATTCGTTCTTGATCCGTACCTTGTTGATTTGTTTCTCTACCTAAATTCTAAGTGGCTTCTCAATTTATGGATATGTGACCATTTCAAGTGGAATGCATTCATTCTTATGTTCGTATGTGAAGACTTTATGTTGCAATTTCAACCCGTTTGATTCAGCTTCTTTTTATCTGTCAATGTGCTAACGGTTGTCACCCTCTTCAGGATGGCTCCCGCTAAGAGCACCAATCAGAATCAGAATCAAGATCCGCCACCACCTCCACCTCCTCCGAAGGCATGGCAAGTTGTGATGGCCGCAACCAATGCAAACACACAGTTGATCATGCAAATTCTTCAAGAGCGCAATCAAGCGAACCAAGGCAACCAATGCAACAATCAGAATCACTTTGCTACACTCAACCAGTTCCTTGCTAATGGGCCAAAGACTTTCAGCAATTGTGTTGAGGCAACTGATGCTGACGATTGGCTCGTGGATCTATGCAAGCATTTCGAGTGCAGTAACGTCAGGCCTGAGAACTTTGTCAAGTTCGCTTCCTTCCAACTCAAAGATCAAGCTGCAGAATGGTTCCATCAGTACAAGGATTCCAGAGGAGGCCATGCGATTACCTGGGATGAATTCCGTCAAGACTTCAAAGCTCATCATATTCCTCAGAGCGTGGTTGAGAGAAACTGTGAGGAATTCTTCAACCTGAAGCAAGGCTCTTTGTCTGTCTATGACTACAACAAGTTGTTTCAGAAGCTCGCCCTCTTTGCTAAGCAGGACGTCCCTGATGAGAAGAGCATGATATACCAGTTCAGGGGTGGTCTCAGAGAAGAAATCCAGCTAGCTCTTGTTCTCTTTGAGCCCTTGAGATACAATGAGTTCTACAACATGACATTCAAGGAAGAGGCCGCTCAACTGAGGTGTGATGCTTCCATGAAGCGAGTCAGAGATGCTACTCCTTCTTCCTCTACTCAAGCGGCCAAGCAGCAGAAGTATTGGCTTCCTCCTCCTCCGTTCCGTCAGTCGTATCAGCAGAAGAGCAAAGGTGGCAGTGGATCTTCCCACCCACCCAACCCTGGCTTTCAGAACAAGACTTTGTCTCAAGTTCCAAGATCGAGTGCTCCGTATCACCGTCCGCTTTCATAGGTCACGTGCAACAAGTGCCAACAAAAGGGTCACTATGCCAACAAATGCTTCAACCAGAGGCGTCTTCCTCCTCCTCCTCCTCATGTGAGATCGGCAAGTTCAGCTATGGTCAAGCATAACCCCAAGCACGCCAAGGTCAACTTGATGAACGCAGCTCAGGCAAAGGACTCGTCAGATGTCATCATGGGTAACCTTCCTGTTAACGATGTTCCTGCAAAAGTTCTTTTTGACACTCGTGCATCTCATTGTTTCATCTCGAGACCGTTTACATCTAAGCATGGTTTGGCCTTGCAAATTTTGCCTAGTCCATTAGCAGTTGTCTCTCCCGGTAGGCGCATGCATGCTAACTCCATTACTCCGGATGTTACTATCACTTTGGGTGACTACAATTTTCTATCTTCTCCTACGGTTCTTGGTGACTCGGATATTGATCTTATTCTCGGGATGGATTGGCTTTCTAAGCACAAGGCGCATCTTGATTGTGCTGCCAGGCAGATTTAATTGACTCATTCGTCCGAGGATGTAATTGTCTTTGCCGCTCGTGATGATACCATCCGTCTATTTTCTCTCAATGAGAAGGGTGAACTGGATGCTATCTCGCAAATTCCAGTCATTTGCGAATATCAAGACGTCTTTCCAGAAGAGCTTCTAGGAATGCCTCCGCACCGGCCAGTTGAATTCGTCATCGATCTTGAGCCTGGCATGGAACCTGTGTGCAAGCGTCCTTACAAGCTCAGACCTGAAGAGTTGAAGGAGCTGAAGAAGCAACTCGATATTCAAGAGAGAATGGGTCTCATCCGACCTAGTTCTTCTCCGTGGGGTTGTGGTGTTCTTTTTGTGAAGAAGAAGGATGGAACAGACCGACTTTGTGTTGATTACCGTCCATTGAACAAGAAGACTATCAAGAACAAATACCCACTTCCCAACATCAACGAGCTGTTCGAACAACTCAAAGGTGCCCAAGTATTCTCCAAGCTTGATCTCCGTATGGGTTATCACCAGATTCGAATCCGTGAGCAAGATATTCCCAAGACGGCTTTCAGGACAAGCTTTGGTTCATATGAATACACTGTCATGTCTTTTGGCCTTGTCAATGCTCCTCCGACTTTCTCTCGCATGATGAACTTCATCTTCAACACCTACACCAATGACTTCGTTTGGGTCTATCTCGACGACATTCTAGTATTTTCGAAGAACAAGGAAGATCATGCCAAGCACTTGCGTTTGGTACTCGATAAGCTGATGGAACAGCAGTTCTACGCCACGTTCTGCAAGTGCGAATTTTGGCTCGATGAGGTTCTTTATCTTGGTCATATCATCTCTACCAAGGGCATTGCGGTGAATCCTGAGAAGGTGTCTGCAATTGTGAATTGGGAACCACCTCAGAACGTGAAGCAACTCCGTAGCTTCCTTGGTCTCGCAAGCTATTGCCGAAGATTTGTTGAAAACTTTTCTAAGCTCGCGAAGCCTCTCTCAAATCTTCTCCAGAAGCACGTCAAGTACGTTTGGTCTCCGGAGTGTGACATTGCTTTCAACACTTTGAAAGAGAAATTGGTCACTGCTCCAGTTCTGACTCCGCCTGATGAATCCAAGCTGTACGAGGTCTTTTGTGATGCCTCTCTCCAAGGTCTTGGCGCAGTATTGATGCAAGAGAATAAAGTTGTGGCTTATACCTCTCGCCAGTTGAAGCCCAACGATAAGAACTACCCCACTCATGATCTCGAGTTGGCGGTAGTTGTGCATGCTCTTTTGACTTGGAGACATCTCTTATTGGGAAGAAAAGTGGACATTTTCACTGACCACAAGAGTCTCAAGTACATCTTCACTCAGCCTAATCTCAACCTCAGGCAAACTCGATGGGTCGAAATGATTCAAGAGTATAATCCGAGTATCGATTATACTCCAGGCAAGGCCAATGTGATTGCTGACGCATTGAGCAGGAATGCTTATTGCAACAGTCTGATTCTCAAGCCTTATCAACCCGAGCTTTGTGAAGCTTTCCGCAAACTTAATCTGCAAGTTGTTCCTCAAGGTTTCCTCGCCAACCTTCAAGTCTCTCCTACCTTGGAAGACCAGATTCGCCAAGCTCAGCTTCTTGATGCTATGGTGAAAAAGGTGAAGATTGGGATCGCCAAGAGTCAACCCAAGTACAAGTGCTACCGCCTTGATGACAAGGATACTCTCTTCTTCGAGGATCATATTGTTGTGCCCAAAGGTGACCTTCGTAAAGTGATCATGAACAAGGCTCACAATTCTCTCCTCTCCATCCACTCTAGGAGCACAAAGATGTATCAGGACCTCAAGCAGGCTTATTGGTGGACTCGAATGAAGCGCGAGATTGCTCAATTCGTGAATGAGTGTGATGTCTGCAGAAGAGTGAAGGCAGAACACCAAAGGCCAGCTGGTCTCCTCCAACCTCTTGCCATTCCAGAATGGAAGTTTGACCATATTGAGATGGACTTCGTGACTGGGTTTCCAAAGTCCAAACGTGGCAATGATGCTATATTCGTTGTCATCGACAAACTCACTAAAGTGGCTCACTTTCTGCCTATCAAAGAGTCAATCACTGCAGCTCAATTGGCGGAACTCTATACCTCTCGAATTGTCTCTCTGCATGGTATTCCACAAATGATCTCTTCAAACCATGGCAGCATCTTTACCTCCAAGTTTTGGGATTCTTTTCAGAAGGCCATGGGCACCAACATCTGCTTCAGCATAGCTTTCCATCCTCAAACTAGCGGTCAAGTCGAGCGTGTCAATCAGATTCTTGAAGATATGCTCAGGGCTTGTGTGATCTCCTTCGGCATGAAGTGGGAGGATTGTCTTCCATATGCTGAATTCTCCTACAACAACAGTTTTCAAGAAAGTCCGGGCAAGGCCCCATTTGAAATTCTATATAGCAGGAAGTGCCATACCGCTCTCAACTGGTCCGAAACCGGTGAACGCCAACTTCTGGGAAATGACTTAATCACAGAGGCAGAAGAGATGTGCAAAGTCATTCGAGATAACCTCAAAGCAGCCCAATCCCGCCAGAAGAGCTACTATGATTGTAAGCACCGGGATTTGGCTTTCGAGATCGGAGATCATGTTTACCTCCACGTCTCTCCTATGAAAGGTACTCGTCGCTTCGGTATCAAAGGAAAGCTTGCCCCCAGATATGTGGGACCTTTCAAGATCGTCAGCAAGAGAGGCGATCTCGCCTATCAACTCGAGCTTCCTTCAAACTTTGCAAATGTTCATGACGTGTTCCATGTCTCTCAGCTCTAAAAGTGCTTCAAGACCCCTGACTGCACCGTCAACTTCGAGGACATTGAGCTCCAAGAAGATCTCTCTTATTGTGAGCACCCCGTTGCTATTCTTGAAGAGACTGAACGCAAGACTCGCAACAAGTCAATCAAATTCCTCAAAGTCAAGTGGTCACACCATTCCGACCGTGAAGCTACCTGGGAACGCGAGGATAACCTCCGTTCTGAGTACCCAGCATTCTTTCAGTCCTAGATCTCGGGACGAGATCCTTTCGTAGTGGTGGAGTGTTGTAACACCCCGGATATGATTTTCCCAACATGTACTCCAACTCTTGCCGTTTCTGGCGTCAAGTTATTTTATTTTCTCGGGTTCGGGTTTTGTCTCCGTGTGTTGTTGTCGTTGTCATGCATCTCATATCATGTCATCATGTGCATTGCATTTGCATACGTGTTCATCTCATGCATTCGAGCATTTTCCCCCGTTGTCCGTTTTGCATACCGGCGCTCCGTTCTCCTCCGGTGGTCATTTCTACCTTTCTATCGTGTGTGGGGATTAAACATTTCCGGATTGGACCGAGACTTGCCAAGCGGCCTTGGTTTACTACCGGTAGACCGCCTGTCAAGTTTTGTACCATTTGGACTTCGTTTGATGCTCCAACGTTAACCGAGGGACCGAAAAGGCCTCGTGTGTGTTGCAGCCCAACACCCCTCCATTTTGGCCCAAAACCCACCAAAACCCTTTCCATCATCTAGAGCGTGCGATCACGACCGCGTGGCCGAAAACCGCACCTCATTTGGACTCTCCTAGCTCCCTCTATGCCTATATAAAGACCACTCCCCAAAATTTTCGGGCAAACCCTAGATCTCTCCCTCTCCTCTCGCGCCGGACACAATCCGCGCCGACGGACATGTACGACTTGCACCGCGCCGCCGCCCCGCGCCAATAGCGCGCCACCACGTGTCCCGGCGGGCGCCCACATCGCCGCCGACCGCGCGGGCCCACCAGGTCCAGTGCCGGCCCTCCCCGCCGCCGTCCGGGCCGGAGCCGCCCAACGCTGAGCGTCGGCGCCGCCCCGCGAGTCCCCGGCCTTCCCGCGCCCTTGCTCCACCGGCCGCCGTCGTCATCGTCAACTCCGGCGGGAGTGCCGCCGCCTCGAAGTCCGTGCGCGCCAGATACAGATCCACAGCTACAGTAAACCCTAATCCGCGAGGTGGTGATTTTTCCTAAGTCCCCGATTCCCAGATCCATATGCCCTTGTTCATCGCATCGTAACTCCTCATCTATAGCTCCGTTTTGGGCATTTAGCATATCAAAATGTTCGCCTCAGAGAGCACATCATTTCATCTCATTGCATCATTTTCATTTGAGTCCATATTAATGCCCGAAATACTGTTAGAAGAATGCTATTTGAGATAATTGTCAGATCTGCTGTTCCATTTAGATATTTGTCATTTTTGCCATGATTAATGTGTGTGTGATATGCCCCTGAGCTCTACATGAGTTTTGTTATATGTTTTGCCATCTATCCAGAGGTGCAATCCATGTATTTTTGTGATGTGTGTGGTGACTAGCACAAGCTTGCAAAGTGGTGCATTCGTTAATGCTGATTTCAGGGACTTAGCATTTCCACTAAGTCCTTGAGCTGTTTATCTCAATATGCCATATGTTCATGTTGTTTCCTTGCGATCCGTGCCTCTTTTGAGGATGATCAGTAAGGATGATTTGTTAATCTTGTAGTGCTCTATCCATCCATGTCTTTGTTTGCAATTATGGAGCACCCTATCTTGAGTCAATCGAGCTCTAATTTTGCTATTTCATGAATCTGGGCAGATTGTCTACTTGTTAGCAATTTTGCCGAGGATGTTGTAGTTGATCCGTGCATGCTATGTTATTGTTCTTGCCATGTCTAGCTTGTATTTTGTGTATTCTTGATGGGTGTATGCTTAGATTGTCATGCCTTGCTCTGTAGTGAGTGCATCGAGCTCATAAACATGCCTACTTGATATTTGTTTCAGCATGCTCCAGTTTTCACTAAGTCTGAGAACTGATTATGTTTTTGCCATGTTCACATGCTTGCAAATGTATTTTCTGATCCCTTTTGGCTCAAGCTCACTAAGGAACTTTTGTTAAGCTCTTTGAGTAGCTCCATGCCATCCTTTATTTTGCCATGTTCCGGTCCTGTAGCATATAGTTTTCATGCTCCAAAGTGTGCTATCTGATCTGAAATTCCAGACAAGTGTTAATTTCACAAAGTCTGAAATCTATTTACCAAATGCATTTTTGCCATGCTTGTTTGAACCTGTTAATGGATGTATTGGCCGTAGCTCAGTGCTAGTATTTTGTTAAGCATCATGAATGGATCCATGCCATGTATTTTGATGCCATGTTTGGGTGTTGTAGCATGTTCATCTTGTTGCATCTAGTTGGCTACTTGATGTAAATCGCAGAACGTGGTCATATTTGAATTGCTTGCCATTTCCAAACCGTAACTCCGATTCCGGCGTACTTTATATCGTTTTCAAGCGATTTCATCTCACCTTTCCAGTGGCACACTTGGATTTCCAAGTTGAGGCTAGATTCATGCTTTCCTTGTCAAATCTTGCATATGCATCACATATTGCATCCCACATAACATACCATCTTTGCATCATGTTGTTTGAGTTTGCACGTGGTTGATTGTGTCCTTGTTGCTTGTTTGTCTTGTTTGGGTAGAGCCGGGAGACGAGTTCGCTAGCGAGGAGCCCGTTGAGTTTGCTTTCGAGGATCCAGTCAATTCTGACAACTTTGCAGGCAAGATGATCATACCCTCGGAATCACTACTATCTTTGCTTTGCTAGATGCTTGCTCTTTTGCTATGCCTATGCTGCGATGCCTACCACTTGCTTATCATGCCTCCCAAATTGCCATGTTCAACCTCTAACCCACCATGTCCTAGCAAACCGTTGATTGGCTATGTTACCGCTTTGCTCAGCCCCTCTTATAGCGTTGCTAGTTGCAGGTGAAGATTGGAGACCGTTCCTTGTTGGAACATTATTTACTTGTTGGGATATCATTATATTGCCTTGTTATCTTAATGCATCTATATACTTGGTAAAGGGTGGAAGGCTCGGCCTCTCACCTAGTGTTTTGTTCCACTCTTGCCGCCCTAGTTTCCGTCATATCGGTGTTATGTTCCCGGATTTTGCGTTCCTTACGCGGTTGGGTGATAATGGGAACCCCTTGATAGTTCGCGTTGATTAAAGCTTTTCCAGCAATGCCCAACCTTGGTTTTACCATTTGCCACCTAGCCTCTTTTTCCCTTGGGTTTCCGAAGCCCGAGGGTCATCTTATTTTAAACCCCCGGGCCAGTGCTCCTCTGAGTGTTGGTCCACCTGTCAGCTGCCGGTGGCCACCAGGGGCAACTCTGGGCTGGCCTACCCATACCTAAGACAATCTGAGTGTGCCCTGAGAAAGAGATATGTGCAGCTCCTATCGGGATTTGTCGGCACATTCGGACGGTGTTGCTGGATTTGTTTTAACTTGTCGAAGTGTCTTGTAGAACCGGGATACCGAGACTGATCGGAATGTCTCGGGAGAATGTCTATTCCTTCGTTAACCGTGAGAGCTTGTCATGGGCTAAGTTGGGACTCCCCTGCAGGGATTTGAACTTTCGAAAGCCGTGCCCGTGGTTATGGGCAGATGGGAATTTGTTAATGTCCGGTTGTAGATAACTTGAACCTTAACTTAATTAAATGAATCAACAGTGTGAGTTACCGTGATGGTCTCTTCTCGGCGGAGTCCGGGAAGTGAAACGGTGTTGGAGTAGTGCTCGCCGCAAGATGCTCTCTAGTTTTTCGTTCGCGCTTTGCCTCCTCTTCCCGCTCTCTTTTGCGAACAGGTTAGCCACCATATATGCTAGTCGCTTGCCGCAGCTCCACATATATTTTACCTTGCCCTTACCTATAAGCTTAAATAGTCTTGATCGCGAGGGTGCGAGATTGCTGAGTCCCTGTGGCTCACAGATTACTTCCAAACCAGATGCAGGGCCTGATGATTCCGTTCCAGATGACGCGCTTGAGCTCAAGTGGGAGTTCGACGAGGACTCACGCCGTTACTATGTGTCTTTCCCTGATGATCAGTAGTGGTGCCCAGTTGGGGAGATCGGGACCGTGTCGCATGTTGGGTTTATCTTTTATTTTGGCTCCATAGTCGGGCCATGAGTGTTTGATTGATGTAATGCTATTTATGTACTTTGATTGATGTGGCGAGTGTAAGCCAACTATGTATCTCCCCTTTGTTATCTCTATTACATGGGATGTTGTGAAGATTTCCTAACTTGCGACATTGCTTTCAATGCGGTTATGCCTCTAAGTCGTGCCTCGACACGTGGGAGCTATAGCCGCATCAAGGGCGTTACAAGTTGGTAATCAGAGCCTTCCCTGACCTTAGGAGCCCCCATTGCTTGAACGTTTTTAGCAGCCGTTGTTGAGTCTAGAAAAAATGTTTTGAGTCATTTAGGAATTATATATCGGAGAGTTTAGGAATTCTTTTTACTCCCTGGTCTCCTCATAGCTCTGGTAAGGCATCCTGACGTAGAGTTTTGACTCTTCTCTTCTCAAATTTCACTAAAAAAAAATTAGGATCACGCGGGTATCTTGGAATCGTTCTGATGGTTTTGTGACGAGAACATTGTTCTTGGTGCCTCCTGTCTTTAGGTGTTGTGGCAGTGTCCTGGGGAGTTGAGCTCCGAGGTGTTGTCGTCACAATTTTATCGTTGCAGTTCTGGAATACCTAAGTTTTGTATGCCGACATCGAAAATCTCTTTTATGCAGTTCGTTGGTGAGATAACCTCGACGCCACCCAGTACTGGGGCGGGAGTTCGGGAGTATCGCCATAACTTGTATAACGAATGCTTTTCGAAGGTTGAGGTAGATGGTTTCTGAAGTTTTCCCGGTTATGTGTTGAAGGATGGATACAGCTGGATGTAGGATTTTCTAGTTTTGGGTGAGATATTATGCTTCCCCTGTATCCCCAACACCTGATTGCATAACCGGAAAGGTTCGGGAGTTTCATAGGTGGGAATTATTTTAGCTCTAGTTCTTCTTCCACGGATATTTGGTTTGAGATTGGGATTTCTTACCGAGTATTCGTTCTTGATCCGTACCTTGTTGATTTATTTCTCTACCTAAATTCTAAGTGGCTTCTCAATTTATGGATATGTGACCATTTAAAGTGGAATGCATTCGTTCTTATGTTCAGATGTGAAGACTTTATGTTGCAATTTCAACCCGTTTGATTCAGCTTCTTTTTATCTATCAATGTGCTAACGGTTGTCACCCTCTTCAGGATGGCTCCCGCTAAGAGCACCAATCAGAATCAGAATCAAGATCCGCCACCACCTCCACCTCCTCCGGAGGCATGGCAAGCTGTGATGGCCGCAACCAATGCAAACACATAGTTGATCATGCAAATTCTTCAAGAGCGCAATCAAGCGAACCAAGGCAACAAAGGCAACAATCAGAATCACTTTGCTACACTCAACCAGTTCCTTGCTAACGGGCCAAAGACTTTCAGCAATTGTGTTGAGGCAACTGATGCTGACGATTGGCTCGTGGATCTATGCAAGCATTTCGAGTGCAGTAACGTCAGGCCTGAGGACTTTGTCAAGTTCGCTTCCTTCCAACTCAAAGATCAAGCTGCAGAATGGTTCCAGCAGTACAAGGATTCCAGAGGAGGCCATGCGATTACCTGGGATGAATTACATCAAGACTTCAAAGCTCATCATATTCCTCAGAGCGTGGTTGAGAGCAAGCGTGAGGAATTTCGTAACCTGAAGCAAGGCTCTTTGTCTGTCTATGACTACAACAAGTTGTTTCAGAAGCTCGTCCGCTTTGCTAAGCAGGACGTTCCTGATGAGAAGAGCATGATATACCAGTTCAGGGGTGGTCTCAGAGAAGAAATCCAGCTAGCTCTTGTTCTCTTTGAGCCCTTGAGATACGATGAGTTCTACAACATGGCATTGAAGCAAGAGGCCGCTCAACTAAGGTGTGATGCTTCCAAGAAGCGAGTCAGAGATGCTACTCCTTCTTCCTCTACTCAAGTGGCCAAGCAGCAGAAGTATTGGCTTCCTCCTCCTCCGTTCCGTCAGCCGTATCAACAAAAGAGCAAAGGTGGCAGTGGATCTTCCCACCCACCCAACCCTGGCTTTCAGAACAAGACTTCGTCTCAAGCTCCAAGATCGAGTGCTCCGTATCACCGTCCGCTTTCAGAGGTCACGTGCAACAAGTGCCAACAGAAGGGTCACTATGCCAACAAATGCTTCAACCAGAGGCATCTTCCTCCTCCTCCTCCTGTGAGATCGGCAAGTTCAGCTATGGTCAAGCATAACCCCAAGCACGCCAAGGTCAACTTGATGAACGCAGCTCAGGCAGAGGACTCGTCAGATGTCATCATGGGTAACCTTCCTGTTAATGATGTTCCTGCATAAGTTCTTTTTGACACTGGTGCATCGCATTGTTTCATCTCGAGACCGTTTACATCTAAGCATGGTTTGGCCTTGCAAATTTTGCCTAGTCCATTAGCAGTTGTCTCTCCCGGTAGGCGCATGCATGCTAACTCCATTGCTCCGGATGTTACTTTCACTTTGGGTGACTACAAATTTCTATCTTCTCATACGGTTCTTGGTGACTCGGATATTGATCTTATTCTCGGGATGGATTGGCTTTCTAAGCACAAGGCGCATCTTGATTGTGCTGCCAGGCAGATTCAATTGACTCATTCGTCTGAGGATGTAATTGTCTTTGCCGCTCATGATGATACCATCCATCTATTTTCTCTCAATGAGAAGGGTGAACTGGATGCTATCTTGCAAATTCCAGTCGTTTGCGAATATCAAGACGTCTTTCCAGAAGAGCTTCTAGGAATGCCTCCGCACCGGCCAGTTGAATTCGTCATCGATCTTGAGCCTGGCACGGAACCTATGTGCAAGCGTCCTTACAAGCTCGGACCTGAAGAGTTGAAGGAGCTGAAGAAGCAACTCGATATTCAAGAGAGAATGGGTCTCATCCGACCTAGTTCTTCTCCGTGGGGTTCTGGTGTTCTTTTTGTGAAGAAGAAGGATGGAACGGACCGACTTTGTGTTGATTACCGTCCATTGAACAAGAAGACTATCAAGAACAAATACCCACTTCCCAACATCAACGAGCTGTTCGAACAACTCAAAGGTGCCCAAGTATTCTCCAAGCTTGATCTCCGTATGGGTTATCACCAGATTCGAATCCGCGAGCAAGATATTCCCAAGACGGCTTTCAGGACAAGCTTTGATTCATATGAATACACTGTCATGTCTTTTGGCCTCGTCAACGCTCCTCCGACTTTCTCTCGCATGATGAACTTCATCTTCAACGCCTACACCAATGACTTCGTCCTGAGTACCCGGCGTTCTGGTCTTTTCGAAGAACAAGGAAGATCATGCCAAGCACTTGCGTTTGGTACTCGATAAGCTGAGGGAACAGCAGTTCTACGCCAATTTCTCCAAGTGCGAATTTTGGCTCGATGAGGTTCTTTATCTTGGTCATATCATCTCTACCAAGGGCCTTGTGGTGAATCCTGAGAAGGTGTCTGCAATTCTGAATTGGGAACCACCTCAGAACGTGAAGCAACTCCATAGCTTCCTTGGTCTCGCAAGCTATTGCTGAAGATTCGTTGAAAACTTTTCTAAGATCGCGAAGCCTCTCTCAAATCTTCTCTAGAAGCACGTCAAGTACGTTTGGTCTCCGGAGTGTGACATTGCTTTCAACACTTTGAAAGAGAAATTGGTCACTGCTCCAGTTCTGACTCCGCCTGATGAATCCAAGCCATACGAGGTCTTTTGTGATGCCTCTCTCCAAGGTCTTGGCGCAATATTTATGCAAGAGAAGAAAGTTGTGGCTTATACCTCTCACCAGCTGAAGCCCAACGAGAAGAACTACCCCACTCATGATCTCGAGTTGGCGGTAGTTGTGCATGCTCTTTTGACTTGGAGACATCTCTTATTGGGAAGAAAAGTGGACATTTTCACTGACCACAAGAGTCTCAAGTACATCTTCACTCAGCCTAATCTCAACCTCAGGAAAACTCGATGGGTCAAAATGATTCAACAGTATAATCCGAGTATCGAGTATACTCCAGGCAAGGCCAATGTGATTGCTGACGCATTGAGCAGGAAGGCTTATTGCAACAGTCTGATTCTCAAGCCTTATCAACCCGAGCTTTGTGAAGCTTTCCGCAAACTTAATCTGCAAGTTGTTCCTCAAGGTTTCCTCGCCAACCTTCAAGTCTCTCCTACCTTGGAAGACCAGATTCGCCAAGCTCAGCTTCTTGATGCTATGGTGAAAAAGGTGAAGATTGGGATCGCCAAGAGTAAACCCAAGTACAAGTGCTACCGGTGATGACAAGGATACTCTCTTCTTTGAGGATCGTATTGTTGTGCCCAAAGGTGACCTTCGTAAAGTGATCATGAACGAGGCTCACAATTCTCTCCTCTCCATCTACCCTGGGAGCACGAAGATGTATCAGGACCTCAAGCAGGCTTATTGGTGGACTCGAATGAAGCGTGAGATTGCTCAATTCGTGAATGAGTGTGATGTCTGCAGAAGAGTGAAGGCAGAACACCAAAGGCCAGCTGGTCTCCTCCAACCTCTTGCCATTCCAGAATGGAAGTTTGACCACATTGAGATGGACTTCGTGACTGGGTTTCCAAAGTCCAAACGTGGCAATGATGCTATATTCGTTGTCATCGACAAACTCACTAAACTGGCTCACTTTCTGCCTATCAAAGAGTCAATCACTGCAGCTCAATTGGCGGAACTCTATACCTCTCGAATTGTCTCTCTGCACGGTATTCCACAAATGATCTCTTCAGACCGTGGCAGCATCTTTACCTCCAAGTTTTGGGATTCTTTTCAGAAGGCCATGGGCACCAACATCCGCTTCAGCACAGCTTTCCATCCTCAAACTAGCGGTCAAGTCGAGCGTGTCAATCAGATTCTTGAAGATATGCTCAGGGCTTGTGTGATCTCCTTCGGCATGAAGTGGGAGGATTGTCTTCCATATGCTGAATTCTCCTACAACAACAGTTTTCAAGAAAGTTCGGGCAAGGCCCCATTTGAAATTATGTATGGCAGGAAGTGCCGTACCCCTCTCAACTGGTCCGAAACCGGTGAACACTAACTTCTGGGAAATGACTTAATCACAGAGGCAGAAGAGATGTGCAAAGTCATTCGAGATAACCTCAAAGCAGCCTAATCCCGCCAAAAGGGCTACTATGATAGTAAGCACCGGGATTTGGCTTTCGAGATCGGAGATCATGTTTACCTCCGCGTCTCTCCTATGAAAGGTACTCGTCGCTTCGGTATCAAAGGGAAGCTTGCCCCCAGATACGTGGGACCTTTCAAGATCGTCAGCAAGAGAGGCGATCTCGCCTATCAACTCGAGCTTCCTTCAAACTTTGCAAATGTTCATGACGTGTTCCATGTCTCTCAGCTTCGAAAGTGCTTCAAGACTCCTGACCGCACCGTTAACTTCGAGGACATTGAGCTCCAAGAAGATCTCTCTTATCGTGATCACCCATTGCTATTCTTGAAGAGACTGAGCGCAAGACTCGCAACAAGTCAATCAAATTCCTCAAAGTCAAGTGGTCACACCATTCTGACCGTGAAGCTACCTGGGAACACGAGGATCACCTCCGTTCTGAGTACCCAGCGTTCTTTCAGTCCTAGATCTCGGGACGAGATCCTTTCGTAGTGGTGGAGTGTTGTAACACCCCGGATATGATTTTCCCAATATGTACTCCAACTCTTGCCATTTCCGACGTTAAGTTATTTTATTTTCTCGGGTTTGGGTTTTGTCTCCGTGTGTTGTTGTCGTTGTCATGCATCTCATATCATGTCATCATGTGCATTGCATTTGCATACGTGTTCATCTCTTGCATTCGAGCATTTTCCCCGTTGTCTGTTTTGCATTCCGACGCTCCGTTCTCCTCCGATGGTCATTTCTACCTTTCTTTCGTGTGTGGGGATTAAACATTTCCGGATTGGACCGAGACTTGCCAAGCGGCCTTGGTTTACTACCGGTATACCGCCTGTCAAGTTTCATACCATTTGGACTTCGTTTGATGCTCCAACGGTTAACCGAGGGACCGAAAAGGCCTCGTGTGTGTTGCATCCCAACACCGTCCATTTTGGACCAAAACCCACCAAAACCCTCTCCATCATCTAGAGCATTCGATCACGATCGCGTGGCCGAAAACCGCACCTCATTTGGACTCTCCTAGCTCCCTCTATGCCTATATAAAGACCACTCCCCGAAATTTTCGGGCAAACCCTAGATCTCTCCCTCTCCTCGCGCGCCGGACACAATCCGCGCCGATGGACATGTCCGACTTGCACCGCACCGCCGCCCCGCGCCAATAGCGCGCCGCCACATGTCCCGACGAGCGCCCACATCGCCGCCGACCGCGCGGGTCCGCC
>NC_057797.1:106277512-106295603 GCF_018294505.1 Triticum aestivum
CCGGACTCGGGCCGGACCACCTCGCCGCGCCGCCCACTCCGTCCGGAGCCGCCCGGAGCCGCCCAATGCCGAGCGTCGGCACCGCCCCGCGAGTCCCCGGCCTTCCCGCGCCCTAGCTCCACCGGCCACCGTCATCGTCGTCAACTCCGGCAGGAGCGCCGCCGCCTCGAAGTCCGTGTGCACCAGATCCAGATCCGCAGCTACAGTAAACCCTAATCCGCGAGGTGGTGATTTTTCCTAAGTCCCCGATTCCCAGATCGATATGCCCTTGTTCATCGCATCGTAACTCCTTATTCGTAGCTCCGTTTTGGGCATTTAGCATATCAAAATGTTTGACTCAGAGAGCACATCATTTCATCTCATTGCATCATTTTCATTTGAGTTCATCTTGATGCCCGAAATGCTGTTAGAAGAATGCTATTTGAGATAATTGTCAGATCTGCTGCTCCATTTAGATATTTGTCATTTTTGCCATGATTAATGTGTGCATGATATGCCCCCGAGCTCTACATGAGTTTTGTTATATGTTTTGCCATCTATCCAGATGTGCAATCTATGTATTTTTGTGATGTGTGTGGTGACTAGCACAAGCTTGCAAAGTGGTGCATTCGTTAATGCTGATTTCAGGGACTTAGCATTTCCACTAAGTCCTCGAGCTGTTTATCTCAATATGACATATGTTCATGTTGTTTCCTAGCGATCCGTGCCTCTTTTGAGGATGATCAATAAGGATGATTTGTTAATCTTGTAGTGCTCTATCCATCCATGTCTTTGTTTGCAATTATGGAGCACCCCATCTTGAGTCAATCGAGCTCTACTTTTGCTATTTCGTGAATCTGGGCAGATTGTCTACTTGTTAGCAATTTTGCCGAGGATGTTGTAGTTGATCCGTGCATGCTATGTTATTGTTCTTGCCATGTCTAGCTTGTATTTTGTGTATTCTTGATGGGTGTATGCTTAGATTGTCATGCCTTGCTCTGTAGTGAGTGCATCGAGCTCATAAACATGCCTACTTGATATCTGTTTCAGCATGCTCCAGTTTTCACTAAGTCTGAGAACTGATTATGTTTTTGCCATGTTCACATGCTTGCAAATGTATTTTCCGATCCCTTTTGGCTCAAGGTCACTAAGGGACTTTTGTTAAGCTCTTTGAGTAGCTCCATGCCATGCTTTATTTTGCCATGTTCAGGTCCTGTAGCATATAGTTTTCATGCTCCAAAGTGTGCTATCTGATCTGAAATTCCAGACAAGTGTTAATTTCACTAAGTCTGAAATCTGTTTACCAAATGCATTTTTGCCATGCTTGTTTGAACCTGTTAATGGATGTATTGGCCGTTGCTCAGTGCTAGTATTTTGTTAAGCATCATGAAAGGATCCCTGCCATGTATTTTGATGCCATGTTTGGGTGCTGTAGCATGTTCATCTTGTTGCATCTAGTTGGCTACTTGCTGTAAATCGCAGAACGTGGTCATATTTGAATTACTTGCTATTTCCAAACCGTAACTCTGATTCCGGCGTTCTTTATATCGTTTTCAAGCGATTTCATCTCACCTTTCCAGTGGCACACTTGGATTTCCATGTTGAGGACAGGTTCATGCTTTCCTTGTCAAATCTTGCATATGCATCACATATTGCTTCCCGCATAGCATACCATCTTTGCATCATGTTGTTTGAGTTTGCACGTGGTTGATTGTGTCCTTGTTGCTTGTTTGTCTTGTTTGGGTAGAGACGGGAGATGAGTTCGCTAGCGAGGAGCCCGTTGAGTTTGCTTTCGAGGATCCAGTCAACTCTGACAACTTTGCAGGCAAGATGATCATACCCTCAAAATCACTACTATCTTTGCTTTGCTAGATGCTCGCTCTTTTGCTATGCCTATGTTGTGATGCCTACCACTTGCTTATCATGCCTCCCAAATTTCCATGTTCAACCTCTAACCCACCATGTCCTAGCAAACCATTGATTGGCTATGTTACTGCTTTGCTCAGCCACTCTTATAGAGTTGCTAGTTGCAGGTGAAGATTGGAGACCTTTCCTTGTTGGAACATTATTTACTTGTTGGGATATCATTATATTGCCTTGTTATCTTAATGCATCTATATACTTGGTAAAGGGTGGAAGGCTCGGCCTCTCGCCTAGTGTTTTGTTCCACTCTTGCCGCCCTAGTTTCCGTCATATTTGTGTTATGTTCCCGGATTTTGCGTTCCTTACGCGGTTGGGTGATAATGGGAACCCCTTGATAGTTCGCCTTGATTAAAGCTTTTCCAGCAATGCCCAACCTTGGTTTTACCATTTTCCACCTAGCCTCTTTTCCCTTGGGTTTCCGGAGCCCGAGGGTCATCTTATTTTAAACCCCCCGGGCCAGTGCTCCTCTGAGTGTTGGTCCACCTGTCAGCTGCCGGTGGCCACCAGGGGCAACTCTGGGGTGGCCTACCCGTACCTAAGACAATCTGAGTGTGCCCTGAGAGAGAGATATGTGCAGCTCCTATTGGGATTTGTCGGCACATTCGGGCGGTGTTGCTGGATTTGTTTTAACTTGTCGAAGTGTCTTGTAGAACCGAGATACCGAGACTGATCGGAATGTCTCGGGAGAAGGTCTTTTCCTTCGTTGACCGTGAGAGCTTGTCATGGGCTAAGTTGGGACTCCCCTGCAGGGATTTGAACTTTTGAAAGCCGTGCCCGTGGTTATGGGTAGATGGGAATTTGTTAATGTCCGGTTGTAGATAACTTGAACCTTAACTTAATTAAATGAATCAACAGTGTGAGTTACCGTGATGGTCTCTTCTCGGCGGAGTCCGGGAAGTGAACACGGTGTTGGAGTAATGCTTGCCGCAGGATGCTCTCTAGTTTTTCGTTCGCGCTTTGCCTCCTCTTCTCGCTCTCTTTTGCGAACAGGTTAGCCACCATATATGCTAGTCGCTTGCCGCAGCTCCACATATATTTTACCTTGCCCTTACCTATAAGCTTAAATAGTCTTGATCGCGAGGGTGCGAGATTGCTGAGTCCTTGTGGCTCACAGATTACTTCCAAACCAGATGCAGGGCCTGATGATTCCGTTCCAGATGACACGCTTGAGCTCAAGTGGGAGTTCGACGAGGACTCACTCCGTTACTATGTGTATTTCCCTGATGATCAGTAGTGGTGCCCAGTTGGGGAGATCGGGACCGTGTCGCATGTTGGGTTTATCTTTTATTTTGGTGCCGTAGTCGGGCCATGAGTGTTCGATTGATGTAATGCTATTTATGTACTTTGATTGACGTGGCGAGTGTAAGCCAACTATGTATCTCCCCTTTTTTATCTATATTACATGGGATGTTGTGAAGATTGCCTAACTTGCGACATTGCTTTCAATGCGGTTATGCCTCTAAGTCGTGCCTCGACACGTGGGAGCTATAGCCGCATCGAGGGCGTTACACAAACATGATATAAAAGTGTAAAATAAAGCCCATTGACATCAAAAATAGATAATACAGTAGCATGGAGCAATCAAAAATTATAGATACGTTGGAGACGTATCAGTATCATACACCCACCATATACCTTCCTCAAAACAACCACCATACCTACCTATTATGGCATTTCCATAGCCATTTCGAGATATATTGCCATGCAACTTTCCACTGTTCTGTTATTATGACACGCTTCATCATTGTCATATTGCTTGCATGATCATGTAGTTGACATCGTATTTGTGGCAAAGCCACCGTTCATAATTCTTCATACATGTCACTCATGCATCATTGCACATCCCGGTACACCGCTGGAGGCATTCACATACAGTCATATTTTTTTCTAAGTATCGAGTTGTAATTCTTGAGTTGTAAGTAAATAAAGTGTGATGATCATCATTATTAGAGCATTGTCCCAAGTGAGGAAAGGATGATGGAGACTATGATTTCCCCACAAGTCGGGATGAGACTTCAGACGAAAAAAGAGAGAAAGGCCATAAAAAAGGAGATGGCCCAAAAAAATGAGAGAAAAAGAGAGAAGGGACAATGCTACTATCCTTTTTCCACACTTGTGCTTCAAAGTAGCACCATGATCTTCATGATAGAGAGTCTCCTATGAATATAAGAAACGGTGAAAGGGAAGAATCGGAGAACGCAGAAACAGAGAGACAGAGAGACATATCCAATCTCGGAGGGGCTCTCGCCCCTCCCGTGCCATGGAGATCATGGACCAGAGGGGAAACCCTTCTCCCGTCTAGGGAGAAGGTCAAGGAAGAATAAGGAGGGGGGCTCTCTCCCCCTCGCTTCCGGTGGCACCGGAGTGCCACCGGGGCCATCATCATCACCGAGATCTACACCAACACCTCCGCCATCTTCACCAACATCTCCATCACCTTCCCCCCTCTATCTACAACGGTCCACTCTCCCGCAACCAGCTGTACCCTCTACTTGAACATGGTGCTTTATGCTTCATATTATTATCCAATGATGTGTTGCCATCCTATGATGTCTGAGTAGATTTTCGTTGTCCTATCGGTGGTTGATGAATTGCTATGATTGATTTAATTTGCTTGTGGTTATGTTGCTGTCCTTTGGTGCCCATCATAAGATTCGCGCGTGGATCACACCCTAGGGTTAGTTGTATGTTGATAGGACTATGTATTGGAGGGCAAGAGTAACAGAAGCTTCAACCTAGCATAGAAATTGATGCATACGGGATTGAAGGGGGACCAATCACTACAAAAAAAAGACACATCCGTGCCATTTTGGGCCGAACGAATTTTTTTTCTGTCATATGACACTTCCATGACGATAATTGTGACAAAACCCGGTATCGTCATAGATGTGGTGGGCTCCTACCTCTATGACAAAAAATCATGACAGAAAATGGGCTTTTCGTCCTGGGCAGGCCGGAGACGCAACTGCATGACATTCTTTGGGCCGTCCATGACGGAAAAAACGTGGTAGAAGCGAGGGCGAGGAAAATTTCAGGGAGTTCCCAGTTACGGTGGGTGGTCGGGGGCCGAGCGATGCGCGCTTCTCTCGTACATGTACGCGTGTGTGTGTGCGAGGCGTTGGCTCTAATAGAACCTGAGCGAGGCGTTGGGCTCTAACTGAACCCGAGCGATTGCACTGCAGGCTACGCGTTACTGAACCCGAGCGATCGATCGATGGCTGTTAACCGAACCCGATCAAGAGATTCCTTCTCTACTGCTGCTAACTGAAGCCGATCGATGCTGCCTCTGGATAAACAGTGAGCGTTGCAGGGGGGTTTGGATGAACAGTTCCCGGTGGGGGTGGATGAACAGGACCCCGTGGTGTTGCCTCTGGATGAACAGGACCCTGATCGATCGAGCCGGTTGGGGCTGGATGAACAGGACCCCGTGGAGGGATGGATGAACAGGACCACCCCGTGAAGGGCAGGATGAACAGTACACGGTGGGGGGCAGGATGAATAGTATCCCGTGGAGGGGTGGTTGAACAGGAGCCCGTGGAGAGGTGTCGGTGTCAAAACCGGCGGATCTCGGGTAGGGGGTCCCGAACTATGCGTCTAGGCCGGATGGTAACAGGAGGCAGGGAACACGATGTTTTACCCAGGCTCGGGCCCTCTCGGTGGAGGTAAAACCCTACGTCCTGCTTGATTAATATTGATGATATGGGTAGTACAAGAGTAGATCTACCACGAGATCAAGGAGGCTAAACCCTAGAAGCTAGCCTATGGTATGATTGTTGTATATGGAGATGATTGCCTACGGACTACAACCCTCCAGTTTATATAGACACCGGATAGGGTTAGGGTTACATAGAGTCGGTTACAATGGTAGGAGATCTTGAATATCCGCATCGCCAAGCTTGCCTTCCACGCCAAGTAAAGTCCCATCCGGACAAGGGACGAAGTCTTCAATCTTGTATCTTCATAGTCCAGGAGTCCGGCTGAAGGTATAGTCCGGCTACCCGAACACCCCCTAATCCAGGACTCCCTCAGTAGCCCCTGAACCAGGCTTCAATGACGACGAGTCCGGCGCGCAAATTGTCTTCGGCATTGCAAGGCGGGTTCCTCCTCCAAGTCCTTCATAGAAGATTGTAAACACCAAGAGTAGTGTCCAGCTCTGCAAAATAAGCTTCCACATATTACCATAGAGAGAATAATATTAACACAAATCAAATCTGCTGACGTATTCCGCAGTGCGTCATCACACTACAGCCAAGTCCTTCACTCGAATCGTTTTCACTTTTCCACCTCAGCATGTTTTGCGAGGCGGTTTCCTTGGCACGTCTTGTCAAAGCAGAGATCGTGTACCCCCCTTTTACGGGATTCTCATCAATACGGACGTGGGTAAACCAACCGCGCCACTTATCATGGCGCTTGGGAGGCAAGCGAGTTTTACTAGGCAGGTGGGGACGCACAACCGCATCCGCCCATATAAGGGGACAAGGATCCACCTTTTTACCTGCGCCTTCTTCCTCCTTTGCCTATCCATCTCCTGCGCACCCGAGCTCCAGCGCCCAAGCCCGCACTTCCCACCTCAACCTTCTCCAGCAATGTCCGGAGCGGGAGGCAAGTGGATGGTCTCCTCCGCCACGGAGGGCCAAGTCAAGAAGCTAAGGAAGGCCGGATACCTGTCCAAGGACATCGCGCACCGGCTTTCCGAAAAGGGGCAGCTTCTCCCCACCCCAAGGCCCCATGAGAGGGTAGTATTTCTCCCCCACTTCCTCCGCGGACTGGGTTTTCCAATCCACCCATTTGTCCGGGAGCTCATGTTCTACTACGGCCTGGATTTCCATGATCTGGCTCCGAACTTCATCCTCAACATCTCGGCATTTATCGTCGTGTGCGAGGCTTTTCTCTGCGTCCGCCCTCATTTCGGCCTCAGGCTCAAGACTTTCAACGTCAAGCCCAAGGTGGTGCGCGGCAGCCAGGCAGAGTGCGGAGGCGCCATGTCGGGCAAGATGGCCAACGTCCTGTGGTTCGAGGGCTCTTTCATGGAGACCCTAAAGGGATGGAAATCCGGGTGGTTTTATATCACTGAGCCGCGCGATCCGAAATGGACCGCAGCCCCCGAGTTCCGATCCGGACCCCCCACGCGGCTTATGTCCTGGAAAGAGACGGGCCTGTCGTGGGGTGACGAAAAAGAGGTGACTGGATTGCAAACATGCATCCAGTCCCTGGTGAACAAGCCAGTCCGGCTTGTTAATGTAATCCAGGTTATGCTCGTCCGCCGGATCCTCCCGTGCCAACAACGGGATTTTAATCTGTGGGAGTTCGACCCGGCGCAGCATCAAACCCTCAGCAGGCTCTTCGACACGACGTACGAAGATGCCTGGAAGATGCTATTCAAGGGCGCCGAGGCTCCCGCATCCGCTTCCGAGGACCGCGGATACAGCTCGCAGCGTCACGCTAGCGAGGTAAGCCATCTACACCTTTTACAGGATGTTAAGCTTTTTTCATAGTTTGACTCTATGCGGGATCTAAACTCCCTTACCTTTGACAGGCTTGGCGGGCGATATTCGGACCGATTAACTGTCCGGCTCCGCTGCCCGAAGACCCAGCCCCAGCTCTACTAGTGAAGCTGCTGGTTCCGGCGTCTTATGTGGTGCCGGAGAAGAAGGCCAAGAAGAAGAAGACCATGGGGACTCGAAAGAGTGCCCGCAACATGGTGGTGTCGGACTCGTCATCTGACGAGTCCGAGACGCCCTCCTCCCGCGAAAACGAGGAGGAGGAAGAAGAAAACTCTCCCCCCCCCCAGCGGAGGGAGGAGAGAAGAGGAAGGCCGCTCCAAGGGGTAGGCCGAGGGGTCTAGGAAAAGGAAGACCCCTCCGCCGGACTACGCCCCCAACGCCGAAGAGGGCAAAGAGGAGTGGCCAAACATGGCCAAGCGTCCGGTGAAACCGTAAGTTCGGATATCAGAGTAACTCATGATGTTCCTTTGTTGCATAGCTTTCCCTAATGTCGAATGTAATTATGCAGTCTGCCCCGGGCCGAATTCGACGAATCGTCGGGCGGCTCCCTGGACTCATCGGACGTGAACTCAGTTCCGCCCGCTGTCTCCCCCGCACTGCAGACGACGCCGAAGTGGCGTCGCGACAAGCTCCGGGGCAGGAGGAGGTGGTCCCGGAGGAGCCGCAAGGCAACCTCCCGGACTCCAGGAGTGAAGGGGATAAGGCTCCCCAGGGCTCTCAGTCCGGCTCTATGCCGGACACCGCGCCGGAATCTTCCACAGTTCCGGACCGCGGTAGGCGAACTCCTTCCAAGAGGAGCAAGCCTTCTGAGCCGGCAGCCTCCGTCCAACCGGAGGTGCCGGACAATCTACTGGAGGTGCTTGACGACACCTCCATCGACGAGGGGCACCGTACTATTATGAGTACGATGATCCAGAAGGTTCAGTCCGCCAAGAGCGGACTGACTGAAGCTTGCGCTAGCCTTCTAACAGACTTCAAGGTAAGTAAAAATATGTAAAAATATTACCGCATAGACAGTAGCCCCTGATGCTCTGTTTGGCGTTCGAAAAAAAAGCTGAATAGAGGATCTATTAAATTTCGCAGGAGTCTAAAAAAAGAGTCAATATGCGTATGCAGGCTTCGCTGCTATCCACCACCGCACTGACTGCAGAGGTGGGTGTCCTGAAGCAGGACCTCGAGCGGACCGAGCAAGAGCTCGGCCTTGCCACACGGCGGCTTGAGGAGGAAGAAGGTAAGAAATACCTTACAGAAAAAGTGCCTATGAAAAGGCTTGATTGCAAAAAGAGTAACAGGATTGTACTGCTTATTGTAGGGGCCACGACTGAGGTGGCGACCCTTAAGCAGGCGCTGTCTAAGGCCGAAAAGAAAACGGCTGCGGAGCGCATCGAGCGAGACAGACTTGGGGCTCAGGTCGGTGAGGTGCAGCAAGAGCTTCAGGCTCTCATGAAAAAACATGAGAGTTTGGAGCTGGAGTTGAAGGTGCAAGCATCCGATCTTGCAACGGCCCTAGAGGCTGCCAAGTTTGCCAAGACCGAAGCCCAAAAGGCCCTCCAAGAGTTGGAGGAGATGAGGAAGATAGCAGCGGGTAAGGCATTCTTTATGCAAATAAGAAATATAAAAGTGAACTACCTGTTACTTACCCGAATCCGGAGCTCTCCAGGGGCATTCGCAGATCTTCCCCGCAGCGTATCTGACGCCGCCGCATTCTACCAAGCTGAAGAGGGTAGCTCGACGGAGAAGGTGTTCTGGTCTTAGTATTCTGAGGCTGGACACCCTGTGCCCTTGAGCGACCAGCTGAAACAGCTGGTTGAGCTCCACAAGGCGGCCAAGCAGGCCATGAAGGGCTTCATAGTTCGGCTGTGGCCCGGAGAGGCCCTGCCTAGGAGCTATTTCGGGCTGGTGCGGCGGCTGGTGGAGGCCTATCCGAGGCTCGAGGTCATCAAGCGCTCCGTCTGCATCGAAGGTGCCCGTCGGGCCCTTGCCCGTGCAAAGGTGCACTGGGGTAAGCTGGATGGTGAGAAGCTTGTGAAGGATGGGCCGCCGCCGGGGAAGGAGCATCGCAAGCCTGAGAACTACTACAAGGATGTTCTTGCAGGTGCCCACCTTGTGGCGGATGAATGTACCAAGGATGTGATTTTTGAATGAACTCGCTCGTGTTTATCCTGTGCGCTGAAAACTTGTTCATATGCGCTAAGCAATGCTTATTGAATTTAAAATATTACTTTCTGTGCGGCCGTTTATCAAAAATTGAGAGATGGCCAGTCGTTGGCTTCTACCCCCATGCCACTAGTGCTGGGGTGTTCGGGATAAACCTGAGCGCCCTTTTTCCCATAGTTAGGTCCTTCGAGGGAGGCGCTCAGCACAACGAACCAGGCAATCGGACTATAATGCTTGAACACTCTCACTTAGCCATAGAACTCTATAATTTTAAATTTCGGCGAAGCCCCTAGTTCGGAAGACTGAGTTCGGGGCGCTATCCACGCCTTGGCCGGACAAAGCCAGCTCCTCGCTCGAAGCGGCATAAGCCTTTAGGGACTCGAAAAACCTCTCGAACAACGACCGGTCTCTCGCCACATCATGACAGTCAGTTTTAGCTTTCTCCACTGAGGTGCTTAACCCAGCTGAACCGGGGCACAATCGCAGTGGTTCTCCTGGTGCTACCTTAGCCGATAGAGCGGAACGTAAGGCACCAAAACATAGGAGCCGGGCAAACCCAACTATTGACCCAAATCATGATTTGGAGCCGATGCATATAGTGCTATAAGTTTGGGGTGCCGCACTTGTGAAAGTGTACGGACTTCTCACGCCATTATGAGGGGTACTGAAGCCCCTGGCGTGTTTGCCGTACCATGGTGTACGGGTGCAATCATGTCATTTAATAAACATAAATGTGAAAAGAAGATAATGCAAAAAATAGACAAGAAGCTAAGCATTGTTTATAGAGAGGCTATTTATCAAAGCCAAACGATACAAATAGTGCGGTAAGCGAAAGATATTGGGCTATTTAGTATGTCCTGACCAGGGGCAGGCCACGGAATTGTATTTAAAACAGGTATACCGCTCGTAACAGAGACCACCTGGGAGTTCCATAATGCGGCATGGCTTGTCTGCCTCCCTGGAGCTTGCATCATTTGTGCGGCAGTCGAATTGCCGAACAGGTCGTCCGAAGTATGGAGTCCTGAAAGTAAGAAAAAATTAAAAAAAGAATTCGGCAGCCCCTAGTTCGTTTTAAGCCGTATTTTGGGCATCCGTTATTGTGCCCCTTCCCCTGTGCCCATGGTATTTCAAGGGCGTAGTTATGTACGCGAGGTACTGGTTTCATTATGTCGCGAGAGCTGGGGTTGGGGCCGCATTGCTACGCTTGCTCAGAGTGTGCCAGGCGGTCCTGCTGTGGGTTACTCCGGGTGCGCTTGGTAGTGTCTGGCTTTTTGATGGCCGGACTGGAGAATTGCCTGGGAAGGCTACTTTGTACCTACGCTGCGAGAGCCGCCGTGTGCTCCTCCGTACGGAGGGAGCGTTCGGTGTTTCCGTTGACCGTGATTACTCCTCGAGGGCCTGGCATCTTGAGCTTGAGATATGCGTAGTGCGGCACCGCATTAAACTTTGCGAATGCGGTTCGTCCGAGCAGGGCGTGATAGCCGCTGCGAAACGGGACTATATCAAAGATTAATTCTTCGCTTCGGAAATTGTCCGGAGATCCAAAGACCACATCAAGTGTTACTGAGCCTGTACAGTTGGCTTCTACACCTGGTATAACGCCTTTAAAGGTCGTTTTTGTGAGCTTAATCCTTGAGGGATCTATGCCCATTTTCCGCACTGTATCCTGATAAAGCAGGTTCAGGCTACTGCCGCCGTCCATGAGGACTCTTGTGAGATGAAATCCGTCGATGATTGGGTCGAGAACCAATGCAGCGAAGCCGCCATGACGGATGCTAGTGGGATGGTCCCTTCGATCAAAAGTGATCGGGCAGGAGAACCATGGGTTGAACTTTGGGGCGACTGGCTCCATCGTGTATACGTCCCGTAGCGCACGCTTCCGCTCCCGCTTGGGAATGTGGGTTGCGTATATCATGTTCACCGTCCGCACTTGTGGGGGAAAGCCCTTCTGTCCATTGTTGTTCGGCGGCTTGGGCTCCTCCTCGTCGTCGCTGTGCAGCCCCTTGTCTCTATTTTCGGCCCTTAACTTGCCTGCCTGCTTGAACACCCAACAATCCCTGTTAGTGTGATTGGCTGGCCTTTCGGGGGTGCCATGTATCTAGCACAAGTGATCGAGTATTCGGTCCAAACTGGACGGGCCCTGAGTATTCTTTTTGAATGGCTTTTTCCGCTGACCGGATTTATAGCCTTTGAATCCGGCATTGACTGCCGTGTCTTCATTGCTGTCGCTGCTAACGCGGCGTTTTTGCTTATTCCGACGTGTCCTACCACTTTTGTCCTTGGTATCCGAATTACCAGGGTTCTTTGGTAAGTTGTTACTGCGAGCTAGCCAGCTGTCTTCTCCCGCGCAAAAGCGGGTCATGAGTGTCGTGAGGGCTGCCATGGATTTCGGCTTTTCCTGTCCCAGGTGCCGGGCAAGCCACTCGTCGCGGATGTTATGCTTGAAGGCTGCTAGGGCCTCTGCGTCCGGACAGTCGACTATCTGGTTTTTCTTTGTTAGGAACCGTGTCCAGAATTGTCTGGCCGATTCCTCTGGCTGCTGAATTATGTGGCTTAAGTCGTCGGCATCCGGTGGTCGCACGTAAGTGCCCTGGAAGTTGTCGAGGAACGCGGCTTCCAGGTCCTCCCAAGAACCGATTGAGTCTCCTGGCAAGCTGTTAAGCCAATGCCGGGTCGGTCCTTTAAGTTTGAGTGGGAGGTATTTGATGGCGTGTAGATCATCGCCGGGTGCCATCTGGATGTGAAGGAGATAATCCTCGATCCATACCGCCGAATCTGTTGTGCCATCGTATGATTCGATGTTTACGGGTTTGAAACCCTCTGGGATTTTATGATCCATTACTTCATTCGTGAAGCATAGCGGGTGTGCGGCGCCTCTGTACTGGGCTATATCACGACGCAGCTCGGAAGAGCTATGTCTGTTGTGTTCGGCCCGGCCGGATTTGTTGTATCCGGAGTGAAGATCATTGTCACATGCCGTAGGGTGCCTGCGCGATCCGTAGATCGATCTTGTTTGTCTTGCCTTATCCTCCAGTATGTCTCGCAGATCTGGCGCATTTTCCCGTGCCTTAGTTGAGCGGCGTCGGGGCATGGCTTGGGTGGAGGGCCGAGAGGCCTCTCTGTCGCGGCCGCGAGATGGTCGGTCTGCCATGTCATGCGCTGGTGATGTAGGTGCTTCCTCCTCTGATCGGGGTAGCGGCCTGCGCTTCGGGTAACTCTTTGAGGGGCGTTCGAGTTCATACTCTTCGGCTGCAAGAACTTCAGTGCATCTGTCAGCTAGCAAATCTTGGGCAGCTCTAAGCTGTTGCTGCTTTTTCTTGAGGCTACTTGCCGTGGCTAAAATCCTGCGTTTAAAACGCTCTTGTTCGGCGGGGTCTGATGGTATGACGAATTCGTCATCATCGAGGCTTGCCTCGTCTTCGGAGGGAGGCGTATAGTTATCATCCTCGACCTCTCAGTCTGCCGCTCTCTCATGAGGGCTGGCTTCTCCATATTCCTGTGCCAAATCTTGCTGAGGTGGGTGTTCTTCGGCGCTATCCGGGGTAGTATTATCTCCCATGCCGGAATCACCGTTTTTGCTTTGGCGGGATTTAGAGCGGCGCCGCTGATGCCGGCGCTTTGGCTGTTTCTTGGGGGCGTCATCCCCCACTGTTCCATCGCCATCTCCATCTTTTGGAGTATCCACCATATATATGTCATATGACGAGGTGGCCTTCCAGCGCCCTACAGGTGCTGGTTCCTGTTTGTCTCCTACATCGTCGTCCATGCCGTCGATGTCTTCAGAGCTGAAGTCAAGCATGTCGGTTAAATCGTCGACAGTGGCTACAAAGTGGGTGGTGGGTGGGCTTTGAATTTCCTCATCGTCCATATCCCACCCTCGCTGACCGTAGTCCGGCCAGGGCTCTCCTGATAAAGAGAGAGACTTAAGAGAATTCAGGATGTCGCCAAAAGGCGAATGCTGAAAGATGTCTGCGGCGGTGAACTCCATTATCGGCGCCCAGTCGGATTCGATTGGCAGGGGCATGGGGGGTTCGGAGTCCGGGGAGGAGTCCGGATCCTCGGAGTCACGGGTCGTGCAGAGTGCGGGCTAGCGTTCGGCTCGATCGCTTTTGGGATCGCAGCCCCCGAGGTGACGTCCAACCGCTCATCCTCGATTGGCGCAATAGGCTCCGAGTTAGGGGTCGAAACTGATGCGTGTGCGGCCTCCAAGACACTGTCCGGGGGCAGAGCTAGATCATGCCCCTCGAGATAGTGCGGCGCGCTTGGCCGTGGCTCGAACCCGTCGAAGATCAAGTCTCCGCGGATCTCAGCCGTGTAGTTTAAGCTTCCAAATCTGACTTGATGGCCAGGGGCGTAGCTTTCGATCTGCTCCAGGTGGCCGAGCGAATTGGCCCGTAGAGCGAAGCCACCGAAGACGAAGATCTGTCCGGGGAGAAAAGTCTCACCCTGGACCGCATCGTTGTTGATGATCAAAGGAGCCATCGGGCCTAAAGGCGACGACACAGAGGAACTCTCAATGAAAGCACCAATGTCGGTGTCAAAACCGGCGGATCTCGGGTAGGGGGTCCCAAACTATGCGTCTAGGCCGGATGGTAACAGGAGGCAGGGAACACGATGTTTTACCCAGGTTCGGGCCCTCTCGATGGAGGTAAAACCCTACATCCTGCTTGATTAATATTGATGATATGGGTAGTACAAGAGTAGATCTACCACGAGATCAAGGAGGCTAAACCCTAGAAGCTAGCCTATGGTATGATTGTTGTATATGGAGATGATTGCCTACGTACTACAACCCTCTAGTTTATATAGACACCGGATAGGGTTAGGGTTACATAGAGTCGGTTACAATGGTAGGAGATCTTGAATATCCGCATCGCCAAGCTTGCCTTCCACGCCAAGGAAAGTCCCATCCGGACACGGGACGAAGTCTTCAATCTTGTATCTTCATAGTCCAGGAGTCCGGCTGAAGGTAAAGTCCGGCTACCCGAACACCCCCTAATCCAGGACTCCCTCAAGAGGGCTGGTTGAACAGGAGCCGGTGGAGTAGCGCGCAGTGGAGGCTGGATGAACAGGAGCCCGTGGATGAACAGTCACAGGTGGAGGCTGGAGGAGGTCGATAGTGGATGAACAGTAGCTCGTGGAGGCTGGAGGGGGTCGACGGTGGAGATGAACAGTATCCCGTGGAGTCCCGTTTTGCAGTACGCCACACCCCTCCCGATGAACAGGACCCCCGTTTCGACTGTAGGAGGTCTGTTTCCTCCGTTTTGCGGTACGCCAGACCCCTCCCGATGAACAGGATCCTGTTTCAAGCATGGCCGGTCGAACACAAGGCCGTTTCCTTCGTTGTGCGGTACGCCATGCCTCGTTTCCATCGCCTGTTCCGTCCAAGCCCTCCCGATGAACATGACGCATTCCGTTGCCTCCCCATGAACACGATGCATTCCGTTGCCTCCCCATGAACACGACGCATTCCGTTGCCTCCCCATGAACACGACGACGATGCTGTTTCTCCGTTCCGACCCAGCCATGTCAACGAGCCCTCGCCGTACGTATGCGCGAGTAGGCGTTCGAGACCCCGCCCATATGTACACATACGTGGCCATATTTTCTTTCTTGCACCCTAGCCGCCTCTACTACCACACGTGTGCGCCTTTACATCCACCAGTATATATGTACGTACACGTTCGCGACCAGAATGACAACGCTACGTACGCTTCGACCAGGTGGGTCCCGACTGTCAGGCACTTCCTTGCGTGCGGAGATGTAGCTGGTGGGTCCCAATAGTCAGGGGGCAAAATACGGTTGTGACGCCCCCAATTTGACCGTACACTCATACACTCAAATGTGTACGATCAAGATCAGGGACTCACGGGAAGATATCACAACACAACTCTACAAATAAAATAAGTCATACAAGCATCATATTACAAGCCAGGGGCCTCGAAGGCTCGAATACAAGAGCTCAATCATAGACGAGTCAGCGAAAGCAACAATATCTGAGTACAGACATAAGTTAAACAAGTTTGCCTTAAGAAGGCTAGCACAAACTGGGATATAGATCGAAAGAGGCGCAGGCCTCCTGCCTGGGATCCTCCTAAACTACTCCTGGTCGTCGTCAGCAGGCTGCACATAGTAGTAGGCACCTCCAGTATAGTAGGAGTCATCATCGACGGTGGCGTCTGGCTCCTGGGCTCCATCGTCTGGTCGCAGCAATCGGGTATAGAAAAGGGGGAAAGGGGGGAACAAAGCAACTGTGTGTACTCATGCAAAGTACTCGCAAGCAAGGAGCTACACTACATATGTATGCATTGGTATCAAATGGAATAAGGGTATCATATGTGGACTGAACTGCAGAATGCCGGAATAAGAGGGGGATAGCTAGTCCTATCGAAGACTACGCTTCTGGTAACCTCCATCTTGCAGCAGGAGAAGAGAGTAGATGGTAAGCTCACCAAGTAACATCGTGTAGCATAATCCTAACCGATGATCCTCCCCTCGCCACCCTGTGAGAGAGCGATCACCAGTTGTATCTGGCACTTGGAAGGGTGTGTTTTATTAAGTATCCGGTTCTAGTTGTCATAAGGTCAAGGTACAACTCCGGGTCGTCCTTTTACCAAGGGACACGGCTATTCGAATAGATCAACTTCCCTGCAGGGGTGCACCACATTTCCCAACACGCTCGATCCCCTTTGTCCGAACACACTTTTCTGGGTCATGCCCGGCCTCGGAATATCAACACGTCGCAGCCCTACCTAGGCACAACAGAGAGGTCAGCACGCTGGTCTAAATCCTATGGCGCAGGGGTCTGGGCCCATCGCCCATTGCACACCTGCACGTTGCGTACACGGCCGGTGAGCAGACCTAGCAACCTCCATTACAAAGGAAGTTGCATTACGCGGTCCAACCCGGCACGCGTCGCTCAGTCGCTGACGTCATGAAGGCTTTGGCTGATACCACGACGTTGAGTGCCCATAACTGTCCCCGCGTAGATGGTTAGTGCGTATAAGCCAGTGGCCAGACTCAGATCAAATACCAAGATCTCATTAAGCGTGTTTAAGTATTCGCGAACGCCGACCAGGGCTAGGCCCACCTGTCTCCTAGGTGGTCTCAACCTGCCATGTCGCTCTGCCACAAAGTAATAGTCGGGGGCCGTCGGGAACTCAGGCCCACCACTACCTGGATGGAGCCACTTGCCCCTTCAGCCCCCATCTCCAAACAGTACCACAGGTAATGTAACAGTGTAAAGTATATAGTATATGCCTGTGATCACCTCCCGAAGTGATCACGGCCCAGTAGTATAGCATGGCAGACGGACAAGAGTGTAGGGCCACTCATGATAAACTAGCATCCTATACAAAGCATTAGGATTGCAGGTAAAGGTAACAACAGTAGTAGCAAGGACAGGCTATGCATCAGGATAGGATTAACGAAAAGCAGTAACATGCTACACTACTCTAATGCAAGCAGTATAGAGAAGAGTAGGCCATATCTGGTGATCAAGGGGGGGGCTTGCCTAGTTGCTCCGGCAAGAGAGAGGGGTCGTCAACACCGTAGTCGTACAGGGTAGCAGCGGCATTGGTCTCGATGTCTAGCGAGAGAAGAGGGGGAAGAAACAATAAATATAATGCAAACAAAGCATCACAAAACATAATGAGGCAATACGCAGTGCTAGGTATGCCCTAACGCGGTAGGAGGTGATACCGACGAAGGGGGGAAACATCCGGGAAAGTATCCCGATGTTTCGCATTTTCGGGCAGATGAACCGGAGGGGGGAAAGTTGCACGTTCACTATGCTAGGGATGTGTGACGGATGAACGGGCTGCATATCCGGATTCGTCTCGTCGTTCTGAGCAACTTTCATGTACAAAGTTTTTCCATCCTAGCTACGGTTTATTTTATATTAATTTTCAAAGTTTTAAAGAATTTTATGAATTTATTTTAATTCGAAATTAAATATTAAATTGCTAGGGGTACCAGCATCGTGTACACAGAATGTGCACCAGTTGACATGTGGGTCCAGGGGGTCCCTATTGACCAATCAACTTTGACTAGTCAACAGGGGGTGGGCCCCCTTGTCATTCTCACATTTCTAATGGCAGAAATTAGATTAGTCTAATCATCATCTAATTAATTAATTAACTAAAAATTTATTTTAATTATTATTATTAAAAACCCTTCTTTTATTCCATTTTTTGTTATAACTTTTGGGCCATGGCCCACATGTCGGTGGCCCCAGCCAGCCAGCCACTAGCTGGACGCGCATGCGAGACGGCAGGGCCGTCGCTATGGCACCGCCGGCCAGCAGAGGTCACGGCGGGGGCGGGCCGGCGGAGGAGGGGGCGCGGGTGAGCGCGTGGCTCGAGTGGCGTGTCAGCCCACCGGCCACGGTGGCCGAGGTGCGGCCGTGGGGGGGGTGGCGCGTGGTGTGTGGCCACACTGAGCGCAACACGCAGCCAGGGCGCGGACACGGCAGCGAGCGCGTGCGAGGAGGAGGGGATGTGCGCGAACGGCGGCGGTGGGTGCGGGGT
>NC_057797.1:106296173-106303170 GCF_018294505.1 Triticum aestivum
CCACTAGTACCTAAAGTAGTATTTATAAACAAACTGTTGTCACATCAATTCTTAACCCATAATAAAATATTTTTAATATTTTATAAAATCCAATAGGTATTTCTTTAATTGTTTTCACTACTGTTTTAATTGGTTTAGAGCCCTTAAACATTTTATCAAGGTTTGGTTTCTCCATCGTATTTACATCTGATTTATCTGAACCACCTTGAACATTTTGGTTTCATTGTTTGAAAACTTTTATTATTTGCCTTTAATTGAATTTGAATCGGTTTCGAACTAACACAAGATTAGCGATAGTAATCGAAGTGACGTGGCATCATTAGCAGAGAATTACTGTAGCTTAATTATCCTTGTGTCACAATTCTCCTCCACTACAAGAAATCTCGTCCTGAGATTTAAGATGGGAGTAAGGGGGGAAGTTCTGGTTACGATATTCTAACGGATCTTCTCGAAGAAGTTAATCCCTTTCGTTGATGTCTTCAATTCTTTATTCCAATGCATCATGGTAAACTTGTCATCATTTCTTCAGGAACTCCATCGTACTTACGAAAGTATAAGGGGCAGCTTAGCTACGTCGGAATGCTTTTGAGGGAAACAATCTGGGGTTAACCCATGAATGAGTATAAGATTATCTCTCAAGATGAACGTATGAAATACATCGAGAGTAAGGTATGAAGGTACAATAAGAGGTTCCAAGCGGATAGATAGTTGCTCGAAGTCTGAACCAGAGTGAGAAAGGGGTTCAGAGTAACGAGAGTAAGTATTGCGTCTGATACCAGAAAAGACCCTAGGAAGGTGGCCCATGAATTAAATACGAAGCCAAGCATGGAGAATAACCATTAGAAACAGGGTTGTACAGGAGAGTCAGGTTTCGATCCTGTGGAACTGTGGGTTATGGGCCCACCATGTGGTTAAAAGTAGGAAGGGCGGGGACGTCTTGCGTGATCATGCAAGCAAGGCATGTCAGGGGGTAGCCTGTCGATTATGTCGGCAACAATGTCGATACCAAGGGCGAGGGATGAAGAGAACCATTTTCCTGCTTGTTGGACGAGGCGGACCAATAGGCAAAGTTCCCATCCATCGGTGGCTACTGAATTGTCGTCAACAGTAGAAACAGGGTCTTACTGACAGAGTTGTACACCGAGGTGTTTACATAAGCAGGAGAATAATACTGCTTAGATTATATAGACCTCAAGAAAGGTTAAACCAACCAATGGAAAGGAAAATAAGATTATCAGATTAAACAGAACAATGGAAAGGAAAATGTGTTTAAACACATATTTCAAGGGTATATCCTTCCCAAGGACAAGCAGAGCATGATATCCATGACAGGATATAATGTAGAAAACTCTTTAGGTAGGGGAGAGAAATTTCATGACATTACCCATATAGCGGTGTTTGGATAATTTAGCAGGAAACATTTAGCATTGGCTTCGAATGTTCTTGTTGAAAATCGGAGTACCATAGACATGCTTCGAAATAGCATTGACATGGTCATCAGGTGAAGATCAGACTTTGGAAATAGGAAGGATCCATCAGGAACAACTTGTAGAGTAAGTCTTACAATTTCCTCATGGAAGAATGGTTAACCTTGCTAAAATGGAAACTATAACAATAGGTCCTCCAGCCAGTTGTGCTAGACATGACATCACCTTATTGGGTCATATAAAGACCAATGTTATAACTCTTGGAAATATGTCCCAACCATCATATCTGACCGAGATTCAGATCTGATCGGTGTTAGGATACCTCGGACTCAGGATGCCTGAGAAGGAAAGGTGCAAAACAAATTTACGAGACGACATTGTAAGATTCTCTGGAAATCTACTATGGAAGCAAGTTCCAAAATAGGAGCTCATCATTAAACCAATGAAGGGATAAGGTGGTAGCTGATGAACTCAGCGACAATTCATCGAGCTTTCCAAAAAGATGTATTTCCACAAGTATGTGAACAAGGATATAACATTTGTTAGAACAAAAGATATAATGATGTATGCTCAAGGAAAACATACACAATTAAGCATTGGTTGAAAAGTGGACCCAAAATATGGTCTTAGGTAGCATGATCAATGTTAGAAAGGTGATTCAACAAGCAATAGTCTAAGAATGAAATATCGACCATTAACTTGAAAGCAATAGGGTTGCTAGAAACATGAACAAGTTTGTGTTGAATGGAAGGCAATAAAGTGGTCGATGATAACACAAATCATCGAGGGCAAGGAGGGTACTTCTCATCATGAATTCAATTGATATCTTGGAAGGGGTCAAATGTTGATGATGATCACGACACATTTGTCGAGAGGTTTCAAGAAGATGTAACCGATCGGCGATGACATCAAGTTTAACGGAATGATGAAGCGAGAAGTTATTGAAACCATAGGTACGACACAAACTTGAAATCAAGCTTGTCATGCAAGGACAATTGCTATGACGAGGAAGATCGATGTAAGATTAGCTCACCTCGAAAATTTTGCTCTAGGAAGAAGGACCAAGTAGCACAGTTAAAATCGGCATGACAAGGATATAGCCAAGCATGCTAGGAATGACGTGATCGAGTTCAAACTCGTAAGTCATGAAGGTTACCACGATTTGTTTAATCGCGGTGCAGACTTCAGTCAGTTATCAGTGTCTTTGAGTGTTTAATAACTCAGAGCCCGTGAAAAATTGGAACCAGTGAGAATGTAGCACTTGATGGAGAACTCATAAGAAGTTATGCAGTTCCATGATAATCTCGAGATACCAGGGGGGTAATACTCGAAGGTAGAACAAAATAGAGGTTGGGAAGGCGTACTGATCTGCAGAAGGCAAGTACTTTAACTTGTCCGATAAATAGAATCAAAGGGGAACAATTATGGTTGGAACCACGATTGCAAAGGATCAATTCACAGATACCGGATGATATTTATCAAGGAAATAGTTATTATTACAAGAAGCATCCATGATAGGATCTACATCGTGTCCATGGGCATGAACACAAAGTTCAAGGTCGACTCCCACTTCTCCAATGCATAACCTTTCATTTACTTCTCGCGTTCGATGAAGTTGTAGTGTTGAAATTTTATCTGGCAAAATACCAGAAGAGTATGACTCGTGAAAACTTTCGAGTTCACACATATTAAGGAAGGCATAGGTTCATCCCGTCAGGGTATCGTGGAAACATATACCACAAGCTTCAAGAGTAAGTATTACTAGCTCGAAGGCAAAGCATGGTTGGTCAAATCAAGGAATAGAATTTACCAATGGCATTATGTATCATGGAAAGACTTCCAAAGTGATTGAATATGAAGGATGATGTCGGATAAAATCCAACAAAGGGTCTAGTGGTCCACAAGGGATGTGATGTGAGCATCGATAGTCAACCAGAGGAAGAAAGAATGCAAGGAGATTATATTATAAAAACAACTAACTAACTCAAAGCTCAAATGCAACGGAATTATGATTTCCAAATCAAGGGATCAAAAGCAATGCTCTGATTAGGGATGGATAAGTTGAATAGCCTTAGGGGTACAATCAATGGCAATCTGATTGGCCGAGAACCAGCTCATGTTGGAAAGACGTCTGAGACGGAAAGATAATTTATAAGGATCAACTGATGATTGCGTGCATCCACACACATATAGAATCAACGGACTCAAAATGGTAGTGTCAAAGGATGCCAATAAGATTACTAGACTTATGGGATTAACCACAATGAAAGCAAGCAAGAATTTCAAGAGCAATAGGCTGCTCCGGATTTTTAGAAGACCGAATAGTATTTCGAAGACTTTTGTGAAATACATGAATCAACTGGGAATGAGTGAATCCTCGATAAGTGCGAAAAATTATTCGTAGGGGGTATTCAGGTGGCAAGGAACTACAAGGCAGTAGGCACAAAGTATTCTCGGGATATCTTGTAATAACAAGATCGACTGGAAATAGAAGTAAGAACGATAGACGATAGTTGTAAGTATTTATCCATAGGGATGTTTCGGTGGTAGGGGATTGTAGAGTCGGTGGGCACAAGGGTCTCGGAAAAACATCGGAGAGTAACTTCAGAATCTTCTAGTGTAGCAAGCGATCATCTAGAGTGAGGGGCTCTCCGGGAGAAAGTCTTTCGAGAACCTAAAGTTAGTCCTTTTAGCAAAATCATTTAACCCGAATAGAAGAGAGATTAGAGTCCCAGAGTATAGGTGAGGAGTAAAAGAACCTAATACCACCCAATGGCGACGTGGGCCCATGGGCCGCACAGCCAAGTTAGTAAAACAATTTTCATCAACTAGACTCAACTTCGGCCAAGGACTGTGGAAGGGGGATTCCTACAGGCAGTCGGCTTTGATACCAACTTGTGACGCCCCCGATTTGACCGTACACTAATCATACACGCAAACATGTACGATTAAGATCAGGGACTCACGGGAAGATATCACAACACAACTCTACAAATAAAATAAGTCATACACGCATCATATTACAAGCCAGGGGCCTCAAAGGCTCGAATACAAGAGCTCGACCATAGACGAGTCAGCGAAAGCAACAATATCTGAGTACAGACATAAGTTAAACAAGTTTGCCTTAAGAAGGCTAGCACAAACTGGGATACAGATTGAAAGAGGCGCAGGCCTCCTGCCTGGGATCCTCCTAAACTACTCCTGGTCGTCGTCAGCAGGCTGCACGTAGTAGTAGGCACCTCCAGTGTAGTAGGAGTCGTCGTCAACGGTGGCGTCTGGCTCCTGGGCTCCATCGTCTGGTCACAGCAATCGGGTATAGAAAAGGGTAAAAAGGGGGGAACAAAGCAACCGTGAGTACTCATCCAAAGTACTCGCAAGCAAGGAGCTACACTACATATGTATGCATTGGTATCAAATGGAATAAGGCTATCATATGTGGACTGAACTGCAGAATGCCGGAATAAGAGGGGGATAGCTAGTCCTATCGAAGACTACGCTTCTGGTAACCTCCATCTTGCAGCAGGAGAAGAGAGTAGATGGTAAGTTCACCAAGTAACATCATGTAGCATAATCCTAACCGATGATTCTCCCCTCATCACCCTGTGAGAGAACGATCACCGGTTGTATCTGACACTTGGAAGGGTGTGTTTTATTAAGTATATGGTTCTAGTTGTCATAAGGTCAAGGTACAACTCCGGGTCGTCCTTTTACCGAGGGACACGGCTATTCGAATAGATCAATTCCCTGCAGGGGTGCACCACATTTCCCAACACGCTCGATCCCCTTTGTTCGGACACACTTTTCTGGGTCATGCCCGGCCTCGGAAGATCAACACGTCGCAGCCCTACCTAGGCACAACAGAGAGGTCAGCACGCCGGTCTAAATCCTATGGCGCAAGGGTCTGGGCCCATCGCCCATTGCACACCTGCACGTTGCGTACGCGGCCGGTGAGCAGACCTAGCAACCTCCATTACAAAGGAAGTTGCCTTACGCGGTCCAACCCGGCGCGCGCCGCTCAGTCACTGACGTCATGAAGGCTTCGGCTGATACCATGACGTCGAGTGCCCATCACTGTCCCCGCATAGATGGTTAGTGCGTATAAGCCAGTGGCCAGACTCAGATCAAATACCAAGATCTCATTAAGCGTGTTTAAGTATTCGTGAACGCCAACCAGGGCCAGGCCACCTCTCTCCTAGGTGGTCTCAACCTGCCCTGTCGCTCCGCCACAAAGTAACAGTCGGGGGCCGTCGGGAACTCAGGCCCACCACTACCTGGATGGAGCCACCTTCCCCTTCAGCCCCCATCTCCGAACAGTACCACAGGTAATGTAACAGTGTAAAGTATATAGTATATGCATGTGATCACCTCCCGAAGTGATCACGGCCCAGTAGTATAACATGGCAGACGGACAAGAGTGTAGGGCCACTGATGATAAACTAGCATCCTATACTAACCATTAGGATTGCAGGTAAAGGTAACAACAGTAGTAGCAAGGACATGCTATGCATCAGGATAGAATTAACGAAAAGCAGTAACATGCTACACTACTCTAATGCAAGCAGTATAGAGAAGAATAGGCGATATCTGGTGATCAAGGGGGGGGGGGGCTTGCCTGGTTGCTCCGGCAAGAGAGAGGGGTCGTCAACACCGTAGTCGTACTGGGTAGCAGCGGCGTTGGTCTCGGTGTCTAGCGAGAGAAGAGGGGAAAGAAAAAACAAATATAATGCAAACAAAGCATCACAAAACATAATGAGGCAATACGCGGTGCTAGGTATGCCCTAACGCGGTAGGAGGTGATACCGACGAAGGGGGGAAACATCTGGGAAAGTATCCCGATGTTTCGCGTTTTTGGGCAGATGAAACGGAGGGGGAAAGTTGCGCATTCACTATGCTAGGGATGTGTGACGGATGAACGGGCTGCGTATCCGGATTCGTCTCGTCGTTCTGAGCAACTTTCATGTACAAAGTTTTTCCATCCTAGCTACGGTTTATTTTATATTAATTTTCAAAGTTTTAAAGAATTTTATTAATTTATTTTAATTCGAAATTAAATATTAAATTGCTAGGGGTACCAGCATAGTGTACAAAGAATGTGCACCAGTTGACATGTGGGTCCAGGGGGTCCCTATTGACCAATCAACTTTGACTAGTCAACAGGGGGTGGGCCCCCTTGTCATTCTCACATTTCTAATGGCAGAAATTAGATTAGTCTAATCATCATCTAATTAATTAATTAACTAAAAATTTATTTTAATTATTATTATTAAAAACCCTTCTTTTATTCCATTTTTTGTTATAACTTTTGGGCCATGGCTCACATGTCGGTGGCCCCAGCCAGCCAGCCACTGGCTGGACGCGCATGCGAGACGGCAGGGCCGTTGCTATGGCGCTGCCGACCAGCAGAGGTCACGGCGGGGGTGGGCCGGCGGAGGAGGGGGCGCGGGTGAGCGTGTGGCTCGGCTGGCGTGTCAACCCACTGGCCACGGTGGCCGGGGTGCGGCCGTGGGGGGGCGCGTGGTGCGTGGCCACACTGAGCGCAACACGCAACTAGGGCGCGGACACGGCAGCGA
>NC_057797.1:106303622-106328019 GCF_018294505.1 Triticum aestivum
TGGTGTCGGTGGGGGTGGGGGTGGGGGTGTTGGTGGTTTCCGGACGTGGGGGGATAAGGAGAGGAGAGGTGGGCCGGCCCGGTTGGATGGCCAGCTGGGCTGAGGCCCAGCGTGGGGGGATCTTTCTTCCTTTTTTGTTGTTTTGTTTTTGTTTAGATCTTTTCTTTTTATTTATTTTCTTCTCTGTTTTATTTCTAGTTTCTTTTAATCTTTAGTTTTTACAAAAATCACCACTAGTACCTAAAGTAGTATTTATAAACAAACTGTTGTCACATCAATTCTTAACCCATAATAAAATATTTTTAATATTTTATAAAATCCAATAGGTATTTGTTTAATTGTTTTCACTACTCTTTTAATTAGTTTAGAGCCCTTAAACATTTTATCAAGGTTTGGTTTCTCCATCGTATTTACATCTGATTTATCTGACCCTCCTTGAACATTTTGGTTTCATTGTTTGAAAACTTTTATTATTTGCCTTTAATTGAATTTGAATCGGTTTCGAACTAACACGAGATTAGCAATAGTAATCGAAGTGACGTGGCATCATTAGCAGAGAATTACTGTAGCTTAATTATTCGTGCGTCACAACGGTGGCCCATCCGGTGGGTCCCCGCTGTCAGGTGGAGGAATAATTGTTTTGCACGTAATAATGAGGCACTTCCTTGCTGCGGCCGTGGACCCAGCTGTCAGCCTCTCCACGTACAGTCCACGTGAAAGATCGTGGATGTCGCCTAGAGGGGGGTGAATAGGCGTTTTAAAATAATTACGATTTAGGCTTGAACAAATGCGGAATAAACCTAGCGGTTAATTTGTCAAGCACAAAACCTAAAACAACTAGGCTCACCTATGTGCACCAACAACTTATGCTAAGCAAGATAAGCAACAATGTGATAGCAAGATATATGACAAGAAACAATATGGATATCACAAAGTAACGTGCATAAGTAAAGGGGCTCGGGTAAGAGATAACCGAGGCACGCAGAGACGATGATGTATCCCGAAGTTCACACCCTTGCGGATGCTAATCTCTGTTTGGAGCGGTGTGGAGGCACAATGCTCCCTAAGAAGCCACTAGGGCCACCGTAATCTCCTCATGCCCTCGCACAATGCAAGATGCCGTGATTCCACTAAGGGACCCTTGAGGGCGGTCACCGAACCCTTACAAATGGCAACCCTTGGGGGCGGTTACCTAATCCGTACACTTTGGCAACCCTTGGGGGCGGTCACCGGAACCCGTCAAATTGCTCAGGGCGATCTCCACAACCTAATTGGAGACCCCGATGCTTGCCCGAAGCTTTACACCACAATGATTGAGCTCCGAACACCACAAAGGTTGGGGTTAACTCCCTAACGACACCACAAAACTTCACCACAATGGAATATGGCTCCGAGGTGACCTCAACTGTCTAGGGCGCCCAAGCACCCAAGAGGAACAAGCTCAAAGGTACCAAGCACCCAAGAGTAATAAGCTTCTCAACTTGTAACTTCCATGTATCACCATGGAGAACTCAAACCGATGCACCAAATGCAATGGCAAGGGCACACAGAGTGCCCAAGTCCTTCTCTCCCAAATCCCACCGAAGAAACAAATGCTAGGGAGGAAAGTGAGAGGAAGAACGAAGAAGAGAACACGAAGGACTCCAAGATCTAGATCTAAGGGGTTCCCCTCACATAGAGGAGAAAGTGATTGGTGGAAACATGGATCTAGAACTCCTCTCTCTCTTTTCCCTCAAGAACTAGCAAGAATCATTGGAGGGATTGAGATTTAGCAAGCTCGAAGAAGGTCAACAATGGGGGAAGAACACGAGCTAAAGAGATGAGTTTCATTGGGGAAGAACACCCCATTTTATAGGTGGGAAAAAATCCAACCGATATGCTCACAGCCCGCACAGAGCGGTACTACCACTCCAAGGAGCGGTACTTGCGAGGAGGCAAAAGGCCAGTAGAACCGCCAGAGCGGTACTACCGCTCGTCCTCACGGTACTACCGATACGGATCGCGGTACTACCACAAAGGGTAGCGGGACTACTGCTAGCGAGTGGTACTAAAAAAACATCCGGGCCTACCACCGCAGGACTTGGGACGAGTTTTTGGTCCGGAGCGGTACTACCACTGTAGGAGCCGCGGTAGTACCGCTCTAGAGCGGTATTAAAAAATTACATCCGCTCCAATTCGCGGTAGTACCGCTGCAGCCTTTTTAGAACACGAAAACTGCCACAACTTTTGCAAACGGACATTGAATTCGATGAAACCAAGTTTGTTGGAAAGCTAGCGACAAGGGCTAACACAATCTTGAAATAAATATCAATAAGAAGCAAATTAGAAAAGGCCCATAAGAAAATGGTGAGAACCCTTCCTCGGATAAGACCGGTAAAATCTCCAACACCGAAAACATCATAGAAGACGCATGCGAACTCCGTTTTCGATGAACTCAAGCTTGTCATCAAGATGACCATAAGCTCTAAGACTCACAGAGAGAGCCAAACAAGAACCAAGAAACATGATGCAAGGATGCAATGGTTTGAGCTTTCTACTAACGATACGATCAAGCCACCAACTTGAGAGCCCCCCTTGATAGTACGGCAAACGATCCTATAACCCTGTCTCCCAACTACCACCACGAGACCGGTAAAATAGAAAGCCTATCAAGGGAAAACCTTTGCCTTGCACATGGTACACTTGAGCTAGATGATGACGATCTTGACTCCCTCAAGTTGGACCACCTTTCTTGATTGTGTTGGCTTGATGAAGACTAGATGATTGCTCCCCCATACTCCACTATGGGTGAGCCACTCTTCGGCACATCTTCACAAGTCCATTGACACCACAATGGATGGCAAGATTCAAGAACTTGATCTCTTCATGGTGCTCCACCTGAACTTGCACACGACAATCTTGATGAAGATCACCACTTGATGTCATCCTTTCCATGGGTTGTATGATATCTTCCTCTTGACGCAAGCCCATGGACACGTACCTAACCCCACATAGAACTCTCACATAGACCATGGGTTAGTACACAAAGTGCAATGGATAATGCTTACCATACCATGGGATCACTTGATCCCTCTCGGTACATCTTTTATGCTTTGTGAGTTGATCAACTAATTCACTCTTGACATAGTCTTGATCAACCTTGAATATTTCCAACTCTCTTCGTTTGGATGATGTCATGAAGGTAAACATGAATGATCACACAATCTTCTTCTTCAAGACATGCTTGTAATAAGCTCAACACTCACATGACCAATCTTTGGATAATTCCTTAATAGCACCTTGGTCAACACATAAACTCCTTGAAACCAACACATGGACTTCAAGAAATGCCTATGGACAAAACCTTCAAATATAACTCAATGCAACCATTAGTCCATAGAGAATGTCATCAATTACCAAAACCACACATGGGGGCACCGCATATCCTTTCAATCTCCCCCATTTTGGCAATTGATGACAATCACTTTCAAGAGAGTTTATATAAGGAATTATGCATCACCATGCTATGCAACAACCAATAATGCATGTGTAGGAGATGCGTATGCTTAGGAACAAACCAAAGCCAGAAGAGACAACTCTCTAAACTTCTCAAGAAAACTCTCTGAAACTTCTCCCCCATTGGCATCGATTGCCAAAATGGGCTAAAAGCTTAGAAGGCCAATATAAAATGTGTTCCTCCATAAATTGTGTATTTCTCAACAAGAGAGTGGAATGCAATACACATATCCAGCGGTAAATACTTGGAGGAAGACAAACTATATTGAGGCCCAAAGATTGCAAAAGGAAGATATTCCACAAAGACATAATCAAACAGAGAAACAAGCAATCAAGCAATCAAAAGATACCAATTGAACCAACTAGGCCAATGATCCTACGAGCCACATGAATAAAGGATATTATGATAAGAGCGGAGCAGTGTTCTAAAGAAACTAGAGAAGCTCCCCATGATTTGTGCACATCAAGAATTTTTGTATTTGGATACAAAGTGCACAAAATAGGATCATAGCTCCCCCAAAATCAATAGAAACTTACAACAAGTGCAAGAGAGCATATAGGAAACTAAGCCTAGTACTTGCAACAAACACATGGTTGAGCAACAAGTAAGAGAGGCAACTTAAGAGTGGGCTCAACCAAAAAGATGTGTGTGAGTCAAGGCAATGCACTTGAGAAGACTAATGTACATAAGAGCATTAAGCATCAATAAAGTCTTCAAAGAATGAGGCACACGGTGCAAGGCCTATCATTCCCACACACAACTAGCAAATGGGTTCACAAGCTTGCTAATAAGCATATAGAGAACCTATGCTTATGACAACCCACGGTTAAGATAGAAGATGAAAGGCGCATCAAGACAAGGGATGCCAATTAAGATGGCAAAAACCTCGTAAAGATAAGCATGAGGAAAATAATCTTCACCACACAAGAGCGCATCAAGATGCAACGATAGAAGACACACACTCAAGGCAAAAGCTTTCACGGAGCCACCAAAGAAATATCATAAGAAAGACAAGGTGGACGTGAAAGAAAGGATATCATCTAGATATGAAACTTCTCTCAAGTGTATAAGATTCTAGGTAGACGAAATCATGATGATATATATATCTACAAAGAAGGATGTACACCCGAAATAGTTACAACACGAAGGAACAAGATATCCAAAAGGAAGTCATACATATACCAATAAGATATTTGCTTGAGAGCATAGCACATGGCTTGATATGGTCTTATTGTATATAAATGAATTCCAACCACATGAACATCAAAGTCATCACAACTAGCAACAAGACATCATTGTTGGGATGCTTTGAGAAAGGAAACAAGTATCACAAGAAAGAATGGATAACATGCCATGATACAACCTACACAAGGTTGATGCAAGAAATGTGTGCATGAAGTATATGAAGATACTTGTTACCGAGATAACATTGGAAGGATGTAGTAGATACCAATTGAAGGTACAAAGTAGTTCATTGATCATCCTAGCTTGACTCCAATAAGCACATGGTGACAACACCTTCCTTGTGAGTGAGCCGAGCATCCAATGCATCTCCACTGGTTCCTAGAACAACAACACAAACAAAATGGTACCCAAACTCATTGGGACCAAAGAGTTAGAGAACCAACAACGCATAGGACAAACTCCACATAAATATGTGCATATAGATATGAAAATGAATTTCATGCACATCTCATCCAATTTGAGACTTGGTGGAGTTCCCCCTATATATTGGGTCAAAGAAAGAACACATGCCAAAGAAACTACAAGAAGTAAATATGCATTCTCAAGATTTTCAAGAACCGAGACCAAAAGACAAAGAAATACCAAGCGAAGAAAAGATACCAAATGAATAAATCATCACTTGGAGGATATCCATAAAAGATACATCAAGGAATGAGATATCCATTGATACACTCAAAAAGAAAGATGTCAAACTCCCAAAAGAGAGAATGGTTCCAAACAAACCAAGCCCTCTACAAAGTTTCATGATGGCACAAAGCACCAAAAAGAAACGACTTCCCTTCCACAAACACACACTTGATAAGGGTCACAAGATGAGTGTTTTATAGAGAATAGAATAGCTCCCCCAAGACTAGTGCATTATAGAGAATTTGCATTTGAATACAAAATGCACGAGGTGGGATCACCACTTTCACTATATCTAGAAAACACTAGACAAGGTCAAGAAATTAACAAGATACACAAGTGGTATGGAATACAATGGGAGTTGACACAATCCTAGGCAAGAGATAAAGCAAATAAAAGCAAAGGCCAATGTAAAGATGATCAATAATTTCTACCACACATAAGTGAGTACCAATTGTCAAAAGACAAGAAGTATTTGGAAATAATTCCCGATGGTAGATAACAAGGATATCCGACATCATCTTCACACCAAACAAAAAGCAAATTGCAACTTGTAGAGCTAACATGCCACCTAGGAACAAGATAATTTACAATATCAATTCTAGGTGACAATATCTCAAATGTACACATTTTCTGGGCTAGTAATATACACATAGCATATTACTCCCCCATAATGTGATTCCAATTAAAGATAAACAAGAGGCAAAATAACGATCCAACACGAGATAATTAATGGAAAATATAGAATTTGAATTTCTCATGAGAAGACATACCACAGAGCGACTAGATAAACTTGAAATATCAATATTAGATGATATTACTCATGTACACACATATATAGGATTGTGAGGTGCACAAAGCACATCACTCCCCCATAATGGGATATTCCATTAATCTCTCACAAGAGCCAACTAAGAAAAGAACAAGATGCAAAAGGCTAAATGCATGACACACACATACATGATGTGCAAACCAACACATACATACTTGATTGCTCAAGGTAATCAAGTTGGAAGCACAACATATACAAACACATGCAAGGAACAAAACCAAAACATGCAAAGGGGCAAGTAACTTTCAATGTAAACAATTTAAGTACAAGTTACCGCAAGGAGGCACATTGGATATAAGATGGAAACTTGATAACCCAATTGACTTGGCTTGAGACAATAAGAATGATGAAGTCCCCCTAATTCTTCATAATGTAGCCAAGTCTCCAATGACCTCCATCAACACCTATTGATCAAGTATGAGCTAGTTGGTCCCGAACCAAGTTGGGTCCTAAGAGGTTAGTCACAATAGGCTTGGCTACCCAAATGGTTCTTTTCTTGACACCACTTTGAGTACCAACAAATTTGGCAAACACATTGCCAACCTTATCCTTCCCAAGAGAATAGATATCACTCTGTTGGAAAAGGTAGTGCCTAGAAGGCGCTTAGGCACGCCTAGGCGCTAGGCAATGGCCAAACACCTCGCCTAGGGCATAAGCAGAAGTCTAGGCAGATCAAGAAAAAATTGTCTACCCAAACGAGAAATCATGCCATATTGCACTAATATACCAAAAGGGCCATATTCCAATCATAGTAGCTGGTTGTTAACATACTTATATGCCCTAAATTAATAAAATACACATATAATAACCACATATACACCCTAATAGTACAAATTATATAACCACCTAAGCTGCGCCTAGGGCGCTTAAGCATCGCCTAGGCACTAGGTGAAGGCCAACCGCCTCGCTTACGCCTACTGCTTTTCCAACCTTGAGATATCATCAATTAGAATAGGGTTGGATAAGGTACCATTCATGCATGAAGAAGCAACATGACCTTTTTCACGACATAGGTAGCAACGTCTACTCTTCACTTTCTTCTCACTTGATTTCTCAACTTGAGAAGCATTAGCTCGAGTCTTCTTGGGAAGAGGCATTTCTTCAACTTGAGGTTGAGCATGAGAATGCACTTGTAGCTGCTTCCCTTGTTGCTTGTCACTAATGGCCTTCTTCTTCAATGGGCAAGATCTAACATGGTGCCCTTCAATTTTGCACTTGAAGCAAATAATCCTGGCCAAATTCTTGACGTGTTCTTGGCCCTTCTTCTTGTTCATCTTGGACTTCTTCTTGTTGGAGTTGAATCCAAGTCCACCTTTGTCATTGGGGGATTTTTGCACACTCAGATATTGTTGAGTGTGGATTTCCCTTCATGACACTTTTCCAAGTCTTTCTTCAAAGAAGTGACTTGGGCCTTGAGCTCTTTGATTTCCTCTACATGGTTAGTCTCAACACAAGTACTAGAGGAAGTATAAGCCTAATCATTGGAGCAACAAGGCAAGGAAAGCAATTCATCACAAGATGTACCAATGTTATGCATAGACGAATTACGAGGACTAGCACAAGGCAATATAGCATTTTGACTAAAAGTAGTGCTAATGTCCACATGAGGCTCACTAGATGTTACCTTAGCAATCATAGCCTCATGAGATATTTTTAGCACATTATGGGATACAAGAAGATCATCATGAGAGCTAGAAAGATTTTCATGACTTTCTTCCAATTTCCCATAATTGCTAGATAGCAACTCAAGTTGAGCCCTTAGCTCAACATTCTTCTTTAAAATGGATGCTTCACAAGGAATAGAGTTAGTAGCACAAGCATCATCATTAACAACAAGAGGAGAAGGCAACTTGGCAAGCTCTTTTAAATAACAAGCTTCAAGTTGAGCAGGAGACTCGGTGAGTTTGATGAGCTCACCCTTGATGACCCTTGAGCCATTTTCGAGGTGCTCAAAATCCTCAAGGAGTCCAGCATGAGCAACTTCAAGCTTAGCATTTTTAGTTTCAAAAACATTGGCCACCTCAAGAGCTCTATCATGAGATTCCTTCACTCTAGATAACTCTAGAGCAAAAGTCTCCTCAAGAGGTTCCTTGGTGGTTTGTTCAAGTTCAAGAGCTTGGGAGAGGTCCGCAATCTCATTAGCATAATCACGCTCATGACCTTCCATTTTATCAATGGTGACCTCATGCTCCTCAAGATGAGATTCCAAGTCATCAATATATTTCTTGCCCTCAATAGCAATAGACATGATTTCCATGAAGTTGGAACGAGCAATTTTATTCTTATGAAGAGCTTTAAAAATCATTTCCCCCTTAACTTTTAAGGAGGAAACATCATCATTCTCTTCATCATAATCGACATCATCATCACTCTTGCCATCATCAATATTATCACAAGATATATTGGGATTCAAAGTGGGAGATACCTTTGAAGCCTTGGCCATAAGGCATAAAGCAATCAATGATGATGTAGGATCCCTTGAAGCACCGTTCAAGACCACATCTTGTTCCATGGAGTGTTGGGTTTACTCTACATTGTTAGCACAACAACTCGAGGAAATAGATACATTTTTATCATGGCAACAAGACATAGCAAGCATATCATCATGAGATTTGAGCAAGCAATTTCTACAAGATATGCAAAAACTTTTAACACAAGCATGTGAAACATTTAGAGTGCTCGAAGTGTTAAAGTCCAAAGGTGAAGAATTGCAATAATAAAGTGATGAAGGATCATCAACAATAAGCTCACTATAATCTTTGCAATGAACACCACTACTCACCATATCATTACCTTGTGGCAAACCACATGTAGGTGAAGTAGAAGAAGTTGAGAAAACTATACGACCAGAGGTGGAAGGAGGACAATCATCTCCACAAATCTCGGACACGCCATATTTGTCTTGAAGCTTTGTCCACAACTCATGAGCATCCCGAAATGACATGAGTTGAAATATAACTACATTTCTCAAAGCATAAAAAAGCACATTAGAAGCTTGAGCATTGAGATAAGAGTTTTTCTCATCCTCTAAAGGTAATCTTTGTGGATCCTTTGGAGGAGAAAAACCCATATCTACAATTTGCTCTAAATTTCGGTTCATGACCCTAAAGAGATTAAGTGCGCGAATTACCCAAACATCAAAATTTGTGCCATCGAAACTAAGAGTGTCAGAGAATCCTAAACCCCTAGTCGACATCCTTACTCTCTAGGCGGTTAAGTGAAGGAAATATGCCCTAGAGGCAATAATAAAGTTATTATTTATTTCCTTATATCATGATAAATGTTTATTATTCATGCTAGAATTGTATTAACCGGAAACATAATACATGTGTGAATACATAGACAAACAAAGTGTCACTAGTATGCCTCTACTTGACTAGCTCGTTAATCAAAGATGGTTATGTTTCCTAACCATGAACAAGGAGTTGTTATTTGATTAACGGGATCACATCATTAGGTGAATGATCTGATTGACATGACCCATTCCATTAGCTTAGCACCTAATCGTTTAGTATGTTGCTATTGCTTTCTTCATGACTTATACATGTTCCTATGACTATGAGATTATGCAACTCCCGTTTGCCGGAGGAACACTTTGTGTGCTACCAAACGTCACAATGTAAATGGGTGATTATAAAGGTGCTCTACAGGTGTCTCCAAAGGTACATGTTGGGTTGGCGTATTTCGAGATTAGGATTTGTCACTCCGATTGTCGGAGAGGTATCTCTGGGCCCTCTCGGTAATGCACATCACATAAGCCTTGCAATCATTGCAACTAATGAGTTAGTTGCGAGATGATGTATTACGAAACGAGTAAAGAGACTTGCTGGTAACAAGATTGAACTAGGTATTGAGATACCGACGATCGAATCTCGGGCAAGTAACATACCAATGACAAAGGGAACAACGTATGTTGTTATGCGGTCTGACCGATAAAGATCTTCGTAGAATATGTAGGAGCCAATATGAGCATCCAGGTTCCGCTATTGGTTATTGACCGGAGACGTGTCACGGTCATGTCTACATTGTTCTCGAACCCGTAGGGTCCGCACGCTTAAGGTTTCGATGACAGTTATATTATGAGTTTATGAGTTTTGATGTACCGAAGCTAGTTTGGAGTCCCGGATGTGATCACGGACATGACGAGGAGTCTTGAAATGGTCGAGACATAAAGATTGATATATTGGACGGCTATATTCGGACACCGGAAGTGTTCCGGGTGATTTCGGAGAAAACCGGAGAGCCGGAGGGTTACCGGAACCCCCCGGGAGAAGTAATGGGCCATATGGGCCTTAGTGGAGAGAGAGAGAGGCTGCCAGAGGTGGGCCGCACGCCTCCTCCCCGCTGGTCCGAATTGGACTAGGAGAGGGGGGGCGGCGCCCCCCTTTCCCTCTCCCTCCCCACTTCTTTCCCCCTCCTAGTAGGAGTCCTACTCCTACTAGGAGGAGGACTCCTCCTGCCACGCCTATAGGGGCCGGCCGGCCTCCTCCCCTTGCTCCTTTATATACGGGGGCAGGGGGGCACACCTAGACACACAAGTTGATCTTTGTGATCATTCCTTAGCCTTGTGCAGTGCCCCCCTCCACCATATTCCACCTCGGTCATATTGTAGCGGTGCTTAGGCGAAGCCCTGCGACGGTAGAACATCAAGACCGTCACCACGCCGTCGTGCTGATGGAACTCTTCCCCGACACTTTGCTGGATCGGAGTCCGGGGATCGTCATCGAGCTGAACGTGTGCTAGAACCCAAAGGTGCCGTAGTTTCGGTGCTTGATCGGTCGGGCCGTGGAGACGTACGACTACATCAACCAAACGCTTCCGTTGTCGATCTACAAGGGTACGTAGATCACACTCTCCCCTCTCGTTGCTATGCATCACCATGATCTTGCGTGTGCATAGGAAAGTTTTTGAAATTACTGTGTTCCCCAACATTAAGCCCTATAAAGAGAGACGAGGCTCTGATACCAATTGAAAGATCGTGGATGTCGCCTAGAGGGGGGGTGAATAGGCGTTTTAAAATGATTATGATTTAGGCTTGAACAAATGCGGAATAAACCTAGTGGTTAATTTATCAAGCACAAAACCTAAAACAACTAGGCTCACCTATGTGCACCAACAACTTATGCTAAGCAAGATAAGCAACTATGTGATAGCAAGATATATGACAAGAAACAATATGGCTATCACAAAGTAAGGTGCATAAGTAAAGGGGCTTGGGTAAGAGATAACCGAGGCACGCGGAGACGACGATGTATATCGAAGTTCACACCCTTGCGGATGCTAATCTCCGTTTGGAGCGGTGTGGAGGCACAATGCTCCCCAAGAAGCCACTAGGGCCACCGTAATCTCCTCATGCCCTCGCACAATGCAAGATGTCGTGATTCCACTAAGGGACCCTTGAGGGCGGTCACCGAACCCGTACAAATGGCAACCCTTAGGGGCGGTTACCGAACTCGTACACTTTGGCAACCCTTGGGGGCGGTCACCGGAACCCGTCAAATTGCTCGGGGCGATATCCACAACCTAATTGGAGACCCCGACGCTTGCCCATAGCTTTACACCACAATGATTGAGCTTCGAACACCACAAAGGTTGGGGTTAACTCCCCAACGACACCATGAAACTTCACCACAATGGATTATGGCTCCGAGGTGACCTCAACTATCTAGGGCGCCCAAGCACCCAAGAGGAACAAGCTCAAAGGTACCAAGCACCCAAGAGTAATAAGCTTCTCAACTTGTAACTTCCACGTATCACCGTGGAGAACTCAAACCGATGCACCGAATGCAATGGCAAGGGCACACGGAGTGCCCAAGTCCTTCTCTCCCAAATCCCACCGAAGCAACAAATGCTAGGGAGGAAAGTGAGAGGAAGAACGAAGAAGAGAACACGAAGAACTCCAAGATCTAGATCCAAGGGGTTCCCCTCACATAGAGGAGAAAATGATTGGTGGAAACGTGGATCTAGATCTCCTCTCTCTTTTCCCTCAAGAACTAGCAAGAATCATTGGAGGGATTGAGAGTTAGCAAGCTCGAAGAAGGTCAACAATGGGGGAAGAACATGAGCTAACGAGATGAGGTTCATTGGGGAAGAAGACCCCCTTTTATAGGTGGGGAAAAATTCAACCGTTATGCTCACAGCCCGCACAGAGCGGTACTACCGCTCCAAGGAGCGGTACTACCGCTAGGGAGGTAGTACCCCTTTGAAAAACAACAGCGAGGAGGCAAAAGGCCAGTAGAACCGCCGGAGCGGTACTATCGCTCGTCCTCATGGTACTACCGCTAGAGATCGCGGTACTACTGCAAAGGGTAGCGGTACTACTGCTAGCGAGCGGTACTAAAAAAACATCCGGGCCTACCACCGCAGGACTTGGGACGAGTTTTTGGTCCGGAGCGGTACTACCGTTGTAGAAGCCGCGGTAGTACCGCTCTGGAGCGGTAGTAAAAAATTACATCTGCTCCAATTCGCGGTAGTATCGCTGCAGCCTTTTCAGAACACCAAAACTGCCACAACTTTTGCAAACGGACTCCGAATTCGATGAATCCAAGTTTGTTGGAAAGCTAGCGACAAGGGATGACACAATCTTGAAAGAAATATCAATAAGAAGCAAATTAGAAAAGGCCCATAAGAAAATGGTGAGAACCCTTCCTCGGATAAGACCGGTAAAACCTCCAACACCAAAAACATCATAGAAGACGCATGCGAACTCCGTTTTGGATGAACTAAAGCTTGTCATCAAGATGACCACAAGCTCTAAGACTCACAAAGAGAACCAAACAAGAACCAAGAAACATGATGCAAGGATGCAATGGTTTGAGCTCTCTACTAACGATATGATCAAGCCACCAACTTGAGAGCCCCCCTTGATAGTACGGCCAACGATCCTATAACCCGGTCTCCCAAATAACACCACGAGAACGGTAAAATAGAAAGCCTATCAAGGGCAAACCTTTGCCTTTCACATGGTCCACTTGAGCTAGATGATGACGATCTTGACTCCCTCAAGTTGGACCACCTTTCTTGATTGCGTTGGCTCGATGAAGACTAGATGATTGCTCCCCCATACTCCACTATGGGTGAGCCACTCTTCGGCACATCTTCACAAGTCCATTGACACCACAATGGATGGCAAGATTCGAAAACTTGATCTCTTCGTGGTGCTCCACCTGAACTTGCACACGGCAATCTTGATGACGATCCCCACTTGATGTCATCCTTTCCATGGGTTGTATGATATCTTCCTCTTGACGCAAGCCCATGGACACGTACCTAACCCCACATAGAACTCTCACATAGACCATGGGTTAGTACACAAAGTGCAATGGACAATGCTTACCATACCATGGGATCACTTGATCCCTCTCGGTACATCTTTTACGCTTTGTGAGTTGATCAACTTGATTCACTCTTGACATAGTCTTGATCAACCTTGAATATTTCCAACTCTCTTCGTTTGGATGATGTCATGAAGGTAAACATGAATGATCACACAATCTTCTTCTTCAAGACATGCTTGCAATAAGCTCAACACTCACATGACCAATCTTTGGATAATTCCTTAATAGCACCTTGGTCAACACATAAACTCCTTGAAACCAACACATGGACTTCAAGAAATGCCTATGGACAAAACCTTCAAATATAACTCAATGCAACCATTAGTCCATAGAGAATGTCATCAATTACCAAAACCACACATGGGGGCACCGCATGTCCTTTCACCACGTCCGATGGAAGCCGTTCCTTGACCATGTTGACCACGCCGCGCCGAGAGCACCAGGGCGGTGGACGACCGCGAGGCCTAGGAAGGGGACGACGTAGAGTCGGGGAAGACGCGGCAGTGGATGCCCACGCGTAGAGGAGTACGAGGGTTCACTGGTTCGCTGCGATGTTAGGCTGCCGTCGCCGCAGAATAAGAGGGGTGTGGGTGAGTAGACGGATGGCCTGTCCAGCGGTGGGAGTAGTAGGGGGCGGTGAGGCCTCCGCCGCATCGCAGCCGGCCACGGGAGGCAGGAGCACGAGGCATGACAGGCGCTGGTTTGGGCAGCTAGAGCAAGAAGACCAGAGGTTGAAGAAGCACTACGGCCGTTGGATGGACATCGTACGGTCACTGGAGCTAGAATCGTACATATTGACTAAGTTGACAAAGCCCTCCGTCCCCGTCAACTTAGTAGGCCCACAAGTCAGCCTGCCACTATACTGGGTCCCAGCTAACAGGGGGAGTATTCTTTTTTTGTGCGTAATAAGAAGGCACTTCCTTGCTTGCGAAGATATAGCTGGTGGGTCCGAGCTATCAGCGGCGGTAACGTTTTTTCGCGAAATACAGAGGCCCTTTCGGTGGGTCCCTGATGTCAGGTGGAGGAATCATTATTTTGCACGTAATAAGGAGGCATTTCCTTGCGCGTGGCCGTGGACCCAGCTGTCGGCCTCTCCACGTAAAGTCCACTTCAGATGCATGTCAGTCGTTGACCACATTGACCATGCCGCGTCGAGAGCACCAAGGCGGTGGACGATGGCGAGGCCTAGGAAGGGAATGACGCAGAGCCGGGGAAGACGCGACAGTGGATGCCCACGCGGAGAGGAGTACGAGGGTTCACTTGTTCGGTTGCGGTGTGAGGCTGTCGTCGCCGTAGGGCCTGGCTAGCGGTGGGAGTAGTAGGGGCGATGAGGCCTCATCGGGAGCACAGCCGGCCACTGGAGGCAGGAGCAGACGGTCTCCCCGGTGCTGGTTTGGGCGACTGGTGCAAGAAGAGCAACGATTGAAGAAGCAGCAGGACCGTTCGATTCAAATCCAATGGTTACTGCTCCTAGAATCGTTTGTTGACTAAGTTGACAAGCCCTGCTTACGCGTCAACTTAGTAGGCCCACAGGTCAGCCTCCCAACCAGTGCGCCCCAGATGTCAGTGGGAGGAATCATTTTTTCGCATAATAAGGAGGCAGTTGATTGTGTGCGGCCAGGCTAGTGGAGGGAGTAGGGTGGGCCGGGGAAGCCTGCGCGGCATCACAGCGGGCCACAAGAGGAGGGAGCAGGCGGTCCCGTCGGCGCTAGTTTAGGCGGCTGGAGCAGGAAGATCAGAGATTGAAGAAGCATGCGTGTGTTCACTGACAAAGCCTTGCGTAAACAAGTTAGCCTCGAAATCTGTGGCGTGTACAGCCCATTTGCTATTATTTTTATAATTTTTACTCATTTTCTAATTCATATGGAATTTATTGCAGCCCGTTTTCCATTTTTAGAATTGCTGGCCATTTTCTGGTCAGTACCAGGGTCAAAAAATTAACTAAATATGTGAGAAATTTTGAAAATTCGCAAATTTTTGCTGGGGAATGAAATATTCTTAATCCAAAAATTAATAGCCATACTAAAAAAATTAAAAATAAATTAGTACTATGTCATGTTAAATCCAATGAAATACGTATAAGATATCAGTGAAGAACAAAAACAAAAAAGAAACTTATATCCCATTTGCTGTAATTTTTTTGAAATTTTCAACCCCTTTTGATATTACTTTTAACAGACATTGACCATACTCTTAAGCCAGGCCGGAATGCATCCCTCCTCGTCTTGAAAGATTTGCAGCACAGTAATTCGGAGAAATCAAATAGGCCTAGCTTGGGTATTCTTCAAAAAGAAATAATGGGCTACCTATTTTCCCAAAGAACTGGTGCATGAGCATTGAGCTTTATTTATTTACTTATTTATGTTTAGGGGACCATGAGCATGTACCTGGGTCGGATTCATGTGAGAGCCTCCCTTCCAGTTAATTATGGGCTTCTCTATTGGGCCTTCATCAGTGGGCTGCATGTTATCAACAAGCAGAAAATGTGTTCCGAGTTTCAAAAAAATGTGTTCCGTACGATAAATAGTATGCACTACGTACGATACGGGGCACTAAAGGATCGAATTGTGCAACGACTTCCAAAACATTGTGTTTGCCGTTCTAACAACACATTTATTCAACCAACAGATGAAATATACTACTGATTGTACATTGAAAACAGCAGCAGCAGCAGCAACCAGGGCTAGGGGTGCAACAGAAGCAGTAAGCAGGCCAGAAGAGTGAAGACGCAGCTCTCTCTTCCAAACCAAACATCAGCCATCATTACAAAAGGGCTACCAAAAAATAACAAGTGTATGCATCGAACTAAATAAAGATCCTACTACACCAAGTGTACGCATCTAACTAACTGGCTCAGTTAGACGTTACTATTTTTCGAAATGGAGGCAAAAGAATTGCCTTGTCGATTAATTAAGAAGAAGAGAATTGCCTGGTTAATCTACGGAAAACCAGGCTAAAATCGAAGACGTTACTATTTATTAAGCTGTAGTGGAGTCGCAGATGGAGAGGAGTGGGAAACTTCACTGGTTCGGGTGCGCGGCAGCACAGCCGCGGTGCCGCCCACGGGAGACAGGAGCAAGAATAGAGGTTGAAGAAGGAGCACGGCTGTTGGATTAACATCCAACAGTTCAGCTGCTAGAATCATTTGTTGATTAAGTTGACAAAGCCGTACGTACACGTCCGCTTAGTAGGCCCACAAGTCAGTCACCAAATCTGACGGGTCCCAGCTGTCAACGAGATGAATATTTTTTTCGCAAAACAAGGAGGCACTTCCTTCCGTGCGAAGATACAGCCGGTGGGTCCCCGCTGTCAGGTGGAGAAAACATTTTTTGAGCTTAATAAGGAGGAACTTTCCTTGCGTGCGACCATGGACCTCGTGGGTCCCAGCCGTCAGGCTCTCCACGTAAAGTCCTCTTCCGATGACTCTCGTTTGTTGACCACGCCGCACCGAACATAGCGAGGCGGTGGACGACGACGAGGCCCCGGACGGGAACGACTCGGAGATGGGAAAACGCGGCAGTGGAGTCGCAGATTGAGAGGAGGAGAAGGTTTATGACTGGTTCTGTTGCGCCGTGGGGCTGTAGTCTGTGGAGAATAACATGAGGTGTCGAGTGGTGGAGGGATAGCTTGGCCAACGGTGGGGTAGCGCTTCGTAGCGATGCGTGCTAAGCAGAGGCGCTAGCCGCCGGAGGCCGGACCAGGCGGTCCCGGCGACGCTGGAGGAAGAAGACGAGAGATTGAAGGTGCATGCCGGCCGTTGGATATAAATCCAATGGCTGTGGATGACACAATCATTTGTTGACCAAGTTGACAACGCCCTGCGTAGGCTTCGACCTATTGGCCCACATGTCAGCGTGCAAAAATGTGGCATATATTTAACCCATGTTTTCTAGAATGTACAGTCCATTTGCTGGGCTGGGTGAACAAATAATTTCGCGTCAATCAGGCCAATTTATATTTTCTAAGAAATCCCAGCCCATTTGCACTTCCTTGAAATACACGTATTAGGTGGGCTCGTTATATATACTCCCTCCGTCCGGAAATACTTGTCATCAAAATGGATAAAAGGGATGTATCTAGATGTATTTTAGTTTTAGATACATCCCTTTTTGTCCATTTTGATGACAAGTATTTTCGAATGAAGGGAGTATAATATTATGTTAGAAGGAGCAATTAATATCAAAGAATAAACCATAGAGGCACATTATATATATATATAAAATTAAGAAATTAGTGAGTTATTGCTCAAAATAAAAATGAGCGCGTTACTATTAAATTGGTCCTTAAAATCTTTGCAAGCTTTTGTACGCAATCACCAGGATTTTCCTTGCCTGTGAGTCAAAAACAACCAGGATTTTCCTTGCCGACTTCCGTTAAACATTTACTTTTAGAAGTTGGGATGTTTTTATAATGTATATATAAGTCTCTATAAAATATACGATAATAGTAATAATATAAATATATATAATGTGGTTAGAAGGGAAAACATAAATTGGACACAACATTACTTTTATAAGAGACCTGCGTTTTATACCCCACAGTAGGCATACTAACAAGTTCACACACAAATACAACAGAAAAGGTAAACATTCATATCAAACTCAGGTTCACAGGACACGTTCATATCCATAGCCAACATTCACAATCAACAACTTAAAAGATTCATATATACACAAGCTCAGCATATCTATGCATCCAAATGATTGATAGATCACACGACAATATTCATACATAATTTACAAAAAGATTCAGATATACACATGTTCAGTATGTTTATGCATCCAAATGATTGAGATCACAGCCAATATGATCCATGGACGAACTTTAATTACCTAGGGTACAGACTGGTAAATGGTGTTCAATCGGAGGTACTTCTTGCTAAAATTAGTTCTTGTACGAGTAAACTTTCGAGTACATAAGAGGCAGCACAGACAATCTGAACTTTGCTTGTAGGTTTATCCTCAAATAGTTTCCTCATGCCCAGGGAGGTTTGAGCAACTTGGCCACTACTTTCATCCAACCAGTTTACTGGGTCATCTTGGTCCTGTATCTCGCCAAAATTCTATATTGAAGACGAGAAAGGGGGCGGTTGAGAAAATGAACCACCCAAATTTTTTGTGCAGTTCAACTAAAGTGGAGCATCCTTGGCGTGCAGACTGATTAAGTGCCAGATGAATATACGCGTCAACCAACTTGTCTGGAATCTTTAGACTCCATGCCATATAGTTCGCTACCATATGTGCCGATATCCAAAAGGCACAAATTGGGACCAAAGACTGGACTGCATTTTTCTGGGCTATGCACCAAGCAATATTTTTGGCGTTCACTCTCCTAACACTTGGAGTTTGACAATTGGTTGACGCCGGTTGATACTCGAATGAATATAGGCACTTCTTGTCAACATCGATGCTTGTCTGAGTGAACTTTGGAGTACATAGCAGCAGCATAAGTACCTGTCCATCTGATCATTTTGTGCAGTTCTACTGATATCACCCGATGTAATGATTTCCCTGCGAGTTCAGGCTCCAAATTACTCCTTTATGAAATCGGCAAATAGTAGCACAGTACCAAATTACCAATACATATGACAGGCACAATAATCAGGACAAAAGACTAGTACCAACCTGTGTGAGGTAGCATATCAATTACTATTTCCTTTGACTGAAAGCCGAGATAAGCCAAGCGACTGACAACAAAGGAAGAAAGCATGCGGAGTTTAGCGACTGACAGGAAAGGACGGAAGCTGTCGAGGCAATGAAGCACCCAAAGTTTTGTGCAGTTCCACCAAAATCGAGCATCCCTGTTGGCACATATATTGAGAGAGTGAGATTACTGTAATAGTGGGACTAGTTTATGAAACATACACTAACAAATAGAAGCACCCTCATTATCTTAATGGGTAAAATTGGCAACATAGTAGTCTTGCTTAAAGAGAGGTATTAGTTTATTTAATCGGTGCCAATTAGCTCAATTCAACACTCAAAGCATTTCCATTTATCATAGGTTGCAAAACTTTAACGTGCAAAGATAAAGGAGTTTCTCATGACAGTAGCACGATACAAATAGAGATGACAGCAAACTAATATGGATGAAGGCCTTAGGCCTGTACCAACCTGAGAAAAAAAAGCTTATTCATGTAGTCCCATAAAATATGATAAAGCACTCACTGGAATCACACAATAGTATATATTTTTGTGCACTTCAAATGTATGGTTGAAATCACTCTTGTTTACCCGTGCTGAGATTATATCGAAAGATTATCAAGAACTTCTAGCAGAGTTAAAGCACTGGCTGGGATACAGTTCATTGTATTGTCTTGTGTAGTTCCATTTAATGTATGATTGGCACAACATGACCCCTATTTGCACAAGTAGGAACAAGGTGAAACCTTCATTAGCTTAGTGAGAAAGGATAGGAAGACATTAGCATATTACTCAACCAGTAGCATCAAATTCATGATGGACAATACGCAAAACATTGCCTCATTGAACCAAAGGCAATAAATTGACATGCAAAACAATAGCACTATTATGTCATGACACTAATAGTATTCCCTCCCTCCTCCACCACATGATTCACCTCCATAGACAAACATACACACGTACATGATTCAGCATAGGGTCCTACTAAAGATTTGTTTAACTCCAACAGGAAAATTAGGCAGTAATAAATTAGTGGTACTTAAGTACTCCTAATTAATTAAGTGAGACAGTAGAAGTGGAAGGGCTCCCTGGAGGATCATCTCACATGTAAGGTAGTCATTGCCGGAGCCCTTGAATGGCCTCGACTGAGGCCTCTAGCTTCAGCAAGATCGCCTTGGCACTGTTTATTCTTCTTCTTATTCCTCTTCATGCTCTGTTTCTCTTTCTCCTCACCAGTTGGTGAAACCAAGTACATGATTGGCCTTCTAATTCAGAATTGGTTTTGTCAGTGAGAGAGTACAAGTGTACTAGTAAAAAACAGCATTATTTTCTCATGGCAGTCGGAAAATAGAGATGAACACATGCATTAAATATCATTCTTACCTAAAGGAAGGTTATGGCGCCAATATGGATGATGAGGATTGGAACACAGATCTCCCTTTGTGCAGTTCCACCAAAATGAACCAACTGTTCCATTCTGACATTCCAGTTAAATAGCACAAAAATCACTTCTTTTAAGAAGAGTTTTGTGCAGTGCACCAAAAGGTCACAACAGCAACCGGGTAAATTGGATATCCCTGTTTGCACAAAAAGGCACAGAGGAAACAGTCAGAGTCTCAAACAATTATAGGCAAAAACATTTGGCTAAACTTGTCATGGCTTATAACAGTGGGTGCACCAGCAGTCCAGCACCATGTACATAAACAGGGGCATAAAGTGGTGATTCATAGTTTGTTGCCCCGAGAAATAAACATCAAAGAAACATATCTAGGTTGGTCCCATTTTTGTTCACTCTAGCCACCTACTCCTATGTGTGGATAGCAAATCTAGTCCTGGTCATACCACAGTGTACAGCGTTACCCCTATATTTCCCTTTTCGACCAAGAGACCAGTTGGATGACCAGTCTGTACTACTTTCACCCCCTTTCCTTCCTGTTTGTACCAAGTCCGATGTACATACTAAATTCCCCCACCCCCACTTTATTTCTTATTTGAACCAAGTACTCCCTCCGTCCGGAATTACTTGTCATCAAAATGGATGTGTCTAGAACTAAAATACATCTAGATACATCCATTTCAATGACAAGTATTTTCAGACGGAGGGAGTACAAGATTCGACTCCATGAAGTAGCTTTACCTCTAACAATAGAAGAAAAAAATATGTGACCTTGGACCATCCGATCGAGAGGGGCTGAGAGGTAGAAAATGATGCACATGCAGCGACGTAGCGAGCTGGGGAAGTAGAGCTAAGGCGGTTTCGAACGAAGATATACCTGAAGGTCGTTGGGATGTGGATAGGTGGGCGGCGGGAGGCCGGATCCGCCCACAGGCAATGACGAAGGGATCGGAGGACCTCCCTTGCCGGCGCTCGGCCAGAGATAATGGTGCGGCCGGCAGTGGGTCTCCTCCCTCGTGTGACGCCCCGAGACAGTTGTGTCAGGTGTCCTCCAGTTATTCGCTGTTGTTGCCTTGTCTTTCGCTTGCATGTTAAATTTCATCTTATCATCATGTGCATTGCATCATCATGGTTTCAAAACTTGCATTCGTCCGGGTTCTCCGAGTTCTCTCCGTTGTCCGTTCTGAGCCTAGACACACTTGCACGCACCCGCGGCATGTCCGAAATAGTATTTTATAAGTGGCCGGAAAATGTCCTCGGAATGGGATGAGAGTTGACGTGTGGTCTTATTATAGTGTAGACAGAGCGCCTGTCGAGTTTCGTCGCATTCGGAGCTCGTTTGATAGCCCAACCGTTATATATATAGCGGCACCATTGCCGGTATTTTCGTCGGACGTTTTCGATCTTCGGAAACCCGTGTCGGGCTGCAATTCTTTTCTCTCCTCTCAGTCCAACCGTCCTACACAGCCCGAGTCCAGCCCACTAAACACCCTCCTCCGACCGGAACCGTTCGATTACGATCGGAGGGCTCCGAAACCCCCCTAGAACCCCAACCCTAGCCATTTTTCCTATAAAAGGGAACCCCCCTTCCAAATCTGGACATTCTTCCACTCTCCTCTTCATTTTCCGCGCAGCCCCAGCCTCCACCCGCCACTTGTCGCCGTTAGATCTGCTCCGCCACTGCCACTTGGCCTCCTCCAGCGCCGCCACCTCGCCGTTGCCACATGGCGCCACCCCAGTGGGCAGCGTCGCCGCCCTGCCCAACCAGATGAGGCCACGTCACCCCTGGGTCTCCCCTCCACCGCGCGGCCCTGTAGGCCCACGGGGAGCCCATCGTGGGCCGCCCCAAGCCCAGTCGTTGTGCCCCGTCGCCTCGCTTGAGCTCGATCGGGAGAGCTCGATCCCGAGCTCCCTGCGCCACCGCCTAACCTCTCGCCGGAGTTGAGGACCCCGAGCGCCCTGTCTCTCTCCCTCCCCTGCCCCTCCTTCTTCATCTCTCTCTCATAGAGCTCTCTCTCTCCCGGTGTTGCGCAGATCCTCGAGTTTCGTCGCGCCAGCGCATGGAGTTCGCCGGAGCTCGCGACCCCCGCCGTTTCTTCGCCCGGATCTGTGCCGCCCTCGCCGTCCTTGCCCACATCCGGTCAGATCCGGTGCCCAGGGGCCAGATCCACCCATTCCCGTCGTCAGTCGGGCCCATCCCCACTGCCTGCCACCGTACCCTCGCCGGAATCCGTCGGTTGCCGCCGCGTGGTTCCTCCTCTGCATGTGGCCGCAAGTCGCATGGCCCAGCGCCTCCTCCTTGAGCTCGATCTGGGCCTGGCCCAGCTCCAACGCAGGTGGATCCAGCGATTGGGCCTCCTCCTCTCCAGATCTGGGCTATGGCCTATGGTGAGGACCCCATCGCCTCTGCTCCGGTTGGCCCGGCTAGATTCGGCCTGAGATGTATTTTTTTCCCGCAGAATGTTTTAGCTAATTTCCCGAGCACTACCCGTTTTGTAGAATAGTCCCTAGAGTTCATGCATATAATAACTCACAAACCGTGCATCGAATTAAAACAAACTTAATATGAAATATGCTTAGTTTTTCATCTAGTTTCATAATATGTCTTTTTCATCCATGTTTAAAATGTTTAAAATGATGTTTGATTAAATTTGCTCCTATGCCATGCTAAAATGACTTAATTCATAACTAAATAATCGTAGCTCCGTTTTTAGCAAACTTTATATGTAAATGGGGTAGAATTTTGCCTAGTTTAACATGGTTCACTTACTTTGCATGTTTAACAACTCTAAAATTTTGTTTAGGGCAGAATAGTACCAAACCTAATATATACATATGAGGAGTTTCCGGAATTGTTGTTCGTTGTTTCCGGCCTCATTTAAACTTGACTAGATAGGTAGTTTTCATTTGCTTCACCCTCTTGCCATGTTTTACAACATTTAATATTGTTGTGTACATAAACGAAATCGAACTAAATAACTTGTCGTGGTGTTTCGCCAATATGCAACTCGTTGCATATTGAGCTCCACTTAACTTGTAGTGTTGTTTGTGCACTTTGCCATGCCATGCATATTTAAACCGGACATGCATCATACTTGATTGCGCTTTGTGCCATGATTATGTGATGGTTGTTTTACTATATTGTTTGCTTTCTTTCCAGTGTTGCTTCTTCGGGTTGGTTCCGATAACGTTGCGTTTGTGAGGATCCGTTCGACTACGTCCGTTTGTCTTCTTCATGGACTCGTTCTTCTTCCTTGCGGGATTTCAGGCAAGATGATCATACCCTCAAAATCACTACTATCTTTGCTTTGCTAGATGCTCGCTCTTTTGCTATGCCTATGCTACGATGCCTACCACTTGCTTATCATGCCTCCCATATTGTGAACCAAGCCTCTAACCCACCTTGTCCTAGCAAACCGTTGTTTGGCTATGTTACCGCTTTGCTCAGCCCCTCTTATAGCATTGTTAGTTGCAGGTGAAGTTTGAAGTTTGTTCCTTGTTGGAACATGGAGATGTTGTTCCTTGTTTGGAACATGTTTACTTGTTGGGATATCACAATATATCTTGATTAATTAATGCATCTATATACTTGGTAAAGGGTGGAAGGCTCGGCCTTATGCCTGGTGTTTTGTTCCACTCTTGCCGCCCTAGTTTCCGTCATATCGGTGTTATGTTCCCGGATTTTGCATTCCTTACGCGGTTGGGTAATAATGGGAACCCCTTGACAGTTCGCCTTGAATAAAACTCCTCCAGCAATGCCCAACATTGGTTTTACCATTTGCACTAACAACCTACCACCTTCCCTTGGGTTCTGCAGACTCAAGG
>NC_057797.1:106328316-106330720 GCF_018294505.1 Triticum aestivum
CGGGGCCACCTCAGGGAAACTTGAGGGTTGGTTTTTACTCGTAGCTAGTCTCATCTGAGTGTGCCCTGAGAAAGAGATATGTGCAGCTCCTATCGGGATTTGTCGGCACATTCGGGCGGTGTTGCTGGATTTTTTTTACCCTATCGAAATGTCTTGTTGTACCGGGATACCGAGTCTGATCGGAACGTCGTGGGAGGAGGTCTATTCCTTCGTTGACCGTGAGAGCTTGTCATGGGCTAAGTTGGGACTCCCCTGCAGGGATTTGAACTTTCGAAAGTCGTGCCCGCGGTTATGGGCAGATGGGAATTCGTTAATGTCCGGTTGTAGATAACTTGAACCTTAACTTAATTAAAATGAGTCAACTGCATGTGTAACCGTGATGGTCTCTTTCCGGCGGAGTCCAGGAAGTGAACACGGTGTTGGAGTTATGCTTGACGTAGGTTGTTTTAGGATCACTTCTTGATCATACTTGTATCGACCGTGCTTTGCCTTCTCTTCTCGCTCTCATTTGCGTATGTTAGCCACCATATATGCTAGCCACTTGCTGCAGCTCCACCTCATACCTTTACCTTACCCATAAGCTTAAATAGTCTTGATCGCGAGGGTGCGAGATTGTTGAGTCCCTGTGGCTCACAGATACTTCCAAAACCAGCTTGCAGGTGCCGATGAGTCTGTGCAGATGACGCAACCAAGCTCAGGAGGAGCTCGATGAAGATCTTGTCCTTTGTGTTGTTCCGTTCTAGTTGATCAGTAGTGGAGCCCAGTTGGGGTCGATCGGGGATCTGTGTAGCATTTGGGGTAGTCTTCTTTTATTTTGGTTCCGTAGTCGGACCCTGATTGTATCTGGATGATGTAACGCTTTATTCATGTATTGTGTGAAGTGGCGATTGTAAGCCAACTATGTATCTTTTTCCCCTATTGTATTACATGGGTTGTGTGAAGATTACCTCACTTGCGACATTGCTTTCAATGCGGTTATGCCTCTAAGTCGTGCTTCGACACGTGGGAGATATAGCCGCATCGAGGGCGTTACAAGTTGGTAATCAGAGCCTTCCCCGACCTTAGGAGCCCCCACTGATTGATCGTTCTTAGCAGCCGTTGTTGTGTCTAGAAAAATGTTTTGAGTCATTTAGGAATTATATATCGGAGACTTTAGGAATTCTTTTTACTTCCCAATCTCCTCATCGCTCTGGTAAGGCATCCTGACGTAGAGTTTTGACTCTTCTCTTCTCAAATTTCACTAAAAAAAATTTAGGATCACGCGGGTATCTTGGAATCGTTCCGATGGTTTTGTGACGAGAACATTGTCTTGGTGCCTCCTGTCAGGGGTTTTGTGGCAGTGTCCCGAGGAGTTGAGCTCTGAGGTGTTGTCGTCATAATTTTATCGTTGCAGTTCTGGAATACCTGAGTTTAGTATGCCGACATCGAAAATCTCTTTTATGCAGTTCGTTGGTGAGATAACCTAGACGCCACCCAGTACTGGGGCGGGAGTTCGGGAGTATTGCCATAACTTGTATAACGGATGCTTTTCGAAGGTTTCTTGGTTATGTGTTGAAGGATGGATACAGCTGGATGTAGGATTTGCTAGTTTTGGGTGAGATATTATGCTTCCCCTGTATCCCCAACACCTGATTGCATAACCGGAAAGTTTCGGGAGTTTATAAGTGGGAATTCAAGTAGTTCGTAGGATATCTTCTCGACAGATGTATGATATGCAATTGGGGTTCAACGTCTAGTGGTCCACCTATTCACGGTTGGTTTTATAGTGGTCTCGTTGTGTCTTAAAGAGTCCTTGGCTATGCCGACTCGGGGACGCTTTGTATGTCATGTGCACTGCCTTGTACATGATGGTGCTGTACGATCGAGCCCGTGTAGGCCCCACCACAAAAACTTCGGACGAGATCTCTATCATATGTTTGTTCTGGCTTATTCCGCAAGCCAACCCTTTGTGTTGTTTTGAGTTGTGGTATTCGAGTTGCTTCGAAGTCAAATGTTGATTCCATACCTTTCCTAAACGGTGTTCTCATATTTCTATGTGAATACTAATCCTTCTTGATCATCAAGATTGTTTTTGTCAATCCTTTTAACCGGTGTGCTTCTCTTCAAGTGGATCCGATCACTTCAACATTCGCAAGATCAACTCAAGCTCTCTCAACGGTGTTTGTTTCATCCATCCCAAGTTGCCTTTGTTTTCCCACCCTCCCACCCTTTTTCTTCGAGGACTAAGATTTTTTTTCTTAATCAAATATCCATTTTATACGTGTGAAGTCTCTTCTTTCTTTTCTTTCAATATTCTTATCCGGTGATTCTCATGAAGATTCTAACGGAGCTTCTAGTTCATCATTTTTCATTCTTTTCTTCTCTAGTGGATTCAAATCAAGCTTTGTTTTTGATCGTATCCTTT
>NC_057797.1:106330929-106357435 GCF_018294505.1 Triticum aestivum
TTTCTTCGAGGACTAAGATTTTTTTTCTTAATCAAATATCCATTTTATACGTGTGAAGTCTCTTCTTTCTTTTCTTTCAATATTCTTATCCGGTGATTCTCATGAAGATTCTAACGGAGCTTCTAGTTCATCATTTTTCATTCTTTTCTTCTCCAGTGGATGCAAATCAAGCTTTGTTTTTGATTATATCCTTTTTTTCCTCGTTTCAAATACCTTCTCATGCCGGTGCACCTCATCTTCGTTCACTTCTCGCTATTTAATTGTTCCGGAGTGCTCAAGATATATCGAAGATTCGTGTTTTCCACTCTGCATTCATTCAAGATCTTTCAAGGTTGTTATCTCATTCAAGTCATTTAATTCAACCGGTGCAACCTATCTTTCAAATCATTCAATGGTGTTTCTTTTGAGTGGGCCCTAACCCACAGGTCTTTTCCCAGGATCTTACCTGACTCTTCTTATTTTCCCGGAGGTATTCTCAAATTCCTTTCGAAGTTTGACGTAAGTATGATTTATCATCAGTCAAATGTCTTCTTCAAGATCTGTCAAATTCTTTTCATCGTCGGCTCAACCTCTTCGCTTTTGATTCTTCCGGAGTATCTCAACAATACATGGTGGTGTTCTCGTCGTCATTCTCGGATTTTGAAGACCAAAGAAGAATTTTTGTCTCAATCTTGCTCTTTTCTCTTCAAGATTCGTGTTTCTAGCTTTATGCCATTCTCTCATAATTATTTTCGGTTGTGAGAATTCTTTTCACCTATCCGGAGCAATTCAAGAGTCTTTTCAGTTTGTTCATCCGGAGCCCATCATCTAAGATTTATTCATTCTCAGCTGTCAGTTATCATTCTCCTATCTTACCGGTGCATCGTTCAAGTGATCTCTAATCAGTCGTGATTCCTTCGTTCTCATGGATCTAAACTCTCTCATGTATCTTCGTTCATTTGCTAATTCTTACCGGTGATTCACCCCTTTTACTTTGTTCGTTTTCAATTCTTACCGGTGGCTCGTTCAAGAGTTCTCTTCCTTGGTTATTTATCAATTCATTCGTTCTTTCCAATCCTTCCGGTGGTTCGTTCAATACCTTTCCAAGTTGGCACGATATCTATCTTAATCTTTCTACGAGGATAAGTAGTATGTCAAATCCATTGCTTGTCATCAATTTGAATTGGTGAAGGATAAGCATAATGTAATTCTTATTATTATTTCATCCAAGTGATTTAATTCCTTATTCCGGAGGTTCATCAAAATTCTTGATTTCAGTTGTTTCATCTTTTCTTTTCTGGAGTTCCAAGTTTTTCTGCATTATATCGTCGCGAAGCTCCATCTAAATCATTGCTAGGCTTCAACCTTACTCTTTTCGTCTTTCTTTTTGTTTGATCATTCTTTCATTACCGGAGTTCTTCATGAAGGTTCTACGTGATAGTTCATCAAGGATTTAATTCCTTCTCGAAGTGTTCATCAAGATTCTTTTCAGAGGAGCTCGAGCATTCTTCTTCTTGCTATCCGGAGTGCAATTCTTTCTTCCGTATCATTGGAGGTGGTATTATGTCATTCTTGATAATTTGAGTTCATGTTTCATGATTCACATCTTATTAAGAATGAGGTATTTTAAATCCTTCAATCTCGTCATTGGAGTTACCTTGGGTTATATTTCACCTAAAGCCTTCCCTAAGGATTGTTGCTATCTATGGTGCTTATAAATGATCCAAGTTCTTCATTTATTCTCCCGGTGCGATAGTTTCTCGTATCCTTTTTGATATCAAGCCAATTATTGTTTCGTTAGTGGCAGAATTTCACCTCATAATGTTGAGATGTCTTCCATAAGCCCACTACCAGCTTACTCTTTTCGTTGTTGGTTTTCCAACAATTCCGTTCGACCCTTCTCCTAAAAGATGCATTTTCAAGCTCTTTCGTGACAGGACTTGGCATTTTCTTCTCCATTCTTTTCTCTCAATTACCTATCTTCTATTTATTTTTCGTTCCGGAGGTCTATTGATGTTGCTCTTTTCACTCCTCATCTCGTTTTGTCAAGATCATGTTCAATTTCTTCCATTTACAGTCGAAGTGTTGTCCAAATTATATCAGTCTTATCCCTTCTCTATCTTGTTTAACCGGAGTGTCGTGTCCTCTGCTCAAGTTCTTTTCATCGTATCAAGTCTTGCATAACTTCTCAACTGGAGTGCTGCCCGTATTTGTTCTTCCTCGTTCCTCTTTTCTAACGGAGATTGTCAACTTCGTTCATCTCCGTTGTGTTCTTTTCTTGAAATGGCTTAACCTTTTCAAGGCTCCTTGGTTTCACTCATTGGTCAAAGAAGCAACTTAGTTTTACCTCTTCTTTTTCTCTTCCGTTTTCCTTCCGGTGCCATTCTAGATCTCGGGACGAGATCCTCTCGTAGTGGTGGAGTGTTGTGACGCCCCGAGACCGTTGTGCCAGGTGTCCTCCAGTTATTCGCTGTTGTTGCCTTGTCATTCGCTTGCGTGTTGCATTTCATCTTATCATCATGTGCATTGCATCATCATGGTTTCAAAACTTGCATTCGTCCGGGTTCTCCGAGTTCTCTTCGAAATCCGTTCTGAGCCTAGACACACTTGCACGCGCCCGCGGCATGTCCGAAATAGTATTTTATAAGTGGCCGGAAAATGTCCTCGGAATGGGATGAGAGTTGACATGTGGTCTTATTATAGTGTAGACAGAGCGCCTGTCGAGTTTCATCGCATTCGGAGCTCGTTTGATAGCCCAACCGTTATATATATAGCGGCACCTTTGCCGGTATTTTCGTCGGACGTTTTCGATCTTCGGAAACCCGTGTCGGGCTGCAGTTCTTTTCTCTCCTCTCAGTCCAACCCTCCTACATAGCCCGAGTCCAGCCCACTAAACCCCCCTCCGACCGGAACCGTTCGATTACGATCGGAGGGCTCCGAAACCCCCCTAGAACCCCAACCCTAGCCATTTTTGCTATAAAAGGGAACCCCCCCTTCCAAATCTGGACATTCTTCCACTCTCCTCCTCATTTTCCGCGCAGCCCCAGCCTCCACCCGCCACTTGTCGCCGTTAGATCTGCTCCGCCACCGCCACTTGGCCTCCTCCAGCGCCACCACCTCGCCGTTGCCACATGGCGCCACCCCAGTGGGCAGCGTCGCCGCCCTGCCCAACCAGATGAGGTCACGTCGCCCCTAGGTCTCCCCTCCACCGCGCGGCCCTGCAGTCCCACGGGAAGCCCATCGTGGGCCGCCCCAAGCCTGACCGTTGTGCCCCGTCGCCTCGCTTGAGCTGGATCAGGAGAGCTTGATCCCGAGCTCCCTGCACCACCGCTTGACCTCTTGCCAGAGTTGAGGACCCCGAGCACCCTGTCTCACTCCCCGTGTCGCGCATATCCTCGAGTTTCGTCGCGCCGCCGCATGGAGTTCGCCGGAGCTCGCGGCCCCCGCCGTTTCTTCGCCCGGATCTGTGCCGCCCTCGCCATCCTTGCCCACATCCAGTCAGATCCGGTGCCCAGGGGCCGGATCCACCCATTCCCGTCGTCAGTCGGGCCCATCCCCGCCGCCTGCCGCCGTACCCTCGCCGGAATCCGTCGGTCGCCGCCGTGTCGTTCCTCCTCTGCATGTGGCCGCAAGTCGCGTGGCCCAGCGCCTCCTCCTTGAGCTCGATCTGGGCCTGGCCCAGCTCCAACGCAGGTGGATCCAGTGATTGGGCCTCCTCCTCTCCAGATCTGGGCTATGGCCTATGGTGAGACCCCCATCGCCTCTGCTCCGGTTGGCCCGGCTAGATTCGGCCCGAGATGTATTTTTTTCCCGCAGAATGTTTTAGCTAATTTCCTGAGCACTACCCGTTTTGCAGAATAGTCCCTAGAGTTCATGCATATAATAACTCACAAACCGTGCATCGGATTAAAACAAACTTAATATGAAATATGCTTAGTTTTTCATCTAGTTTCATAATATGTCTTTTTCATCCATGTTTAAAATGTTTAAAATAATGTTTGATTAAATTTGCTCCTATGCCATGCTAAAATGACTTAATTCATAACTAAATAATCGTAGCTCCGTTTTTAGCAAACTTTATATGTAAATGGGGTAGAATTTTGCCTAGTTTAACATGGTTCACTTACTTTGCATGTTTAACAACTCTAAAATTTTGTTTAGGGCAGAACAGTACCAAACCTAATATATACATATGAGGAGTTTCCGGAATTGTTGTTCGTTGTTTCCGGCCTCATTTAAACTTGACTAGATAGGTAGTTTTCATTTGCTTCACCCTCTTGCCATGTTTTACAACATTTAATATTGTTGTGTACATAAACGAGATCGAACTAAATAACTTGTCGTGGTGTTTCGCCACTATGCAACTCATTGCATATTGAGCTCCACTTAACTTGTAGTGTTGTTTGTGCACTTTGCCATGCCAGGCATATTTAAACCGGACATGCATCATACTTGATTGCACTTCATGCCATAATTATGTGATGGTTGTTTTACTATATTGTTTGCTTTCTTTCTGGTGTTGCTTCTTCGGGTTGGTTCCGATAACGTCGCGTTTGTGAGGATCCGTTCGACTACGTCCGTTTGTCTTCTTCATGGACTCGTTCTTCTTCCTTGCGGGATTCAGGCAAGATGATCATACCCTCGAAATCACTACTATCTTTGCTTTGCTAGATGCTCGCTCTTTTGCTATGCCTATGCTATGATGCCTACCACTTGCTTATCATGCCTCCCATATTGTGAACCAAGCCTCTAACCCACCTTGTCCTAGCAAAGCGTTTGGCTATGTTACCGCTTTGCTCAGCCCCTCTTATAGCGTTGTTAGTTGCAGGTGAAGTTTGAAGTTTGTTCCTTGTTGGAACATGGAGATGTTGTTCCTTGTTTGGAACATGTTTACTTGTTAGGATATCACAATATATCTTGATTAATTAATGCATCTATATACTTGGTAAAGGGTGGAAGGCTCGGCCTTATGCCTGGTGTTTTGTTCCACTCTTGCCTCCCTAGTTTCCGTCATATCGGTGTTATGTTCCCGGATTTTGCGTTCCTTACGCGGTTGGGTAATAATGGGAACCCCTTGACAGTTCGCCTTGAATAAAACTCCTCCAGCAATGCCCAACATTGGTTTTACCATTTGCACTAACAACCTACCACCTTCCCTTGGGTTCTGCAGACTCAAGGGTCATCTTTATTCTAACCCCCCCCCCCCGGGCCAGTGCTCCTCTGAGTGTTGGTCCGAACTGAGCTGCCTGCGGGGCCACCTCGGGGAAACTTGAGGGTTGGTTTTTACTCGTAGCTAGTCTCATCTGAGTGTGCCCTGAGAAAGAGATATGTGCAGCTCCTATCGGGATTTGTCGGCACATTCGGGCGGTGTTGCTGGATTTGTTTTACCCTGTCGAAATGTCTTGTTGTACCGGGATACCGAGTCTGATCGGAACGTCTCGGGAGGAGGTCTATTCCTTCGTTGACCGTGAGAGCTTGTCATGGGCTAAGTTGGGACTCCCCTGCAGGGATTTGAACTTTCGAAAGCCAGGCCCGCGGTTATGGGCAGATGGGAATTCGTTAATGTCCGGTTGTAGATAACTTGAACCTTAACTTAATTAAAATGAGTCAACTGCGTGTGTAACCATGATGGTCTCTTTCCGGCGGAGTCCGGGAAGTGAACACGGTGTTGGAGTTATGCTTGACTTAGGTTGTTTTAGGATCACTTCTTGATCATACTTGTATCGACCGTGCTTTGCCTTCTCTTCTCGCTCTCATTTGCGTATGTTAGCCACCATATATGCTAGCCGCTTGCTGCAGCTCCACCTCATACCTTTACCTTACCCATAAGCTTAAATAGTCTTGATCGCGAGGGTGCGAGATTGCTAAGTCCCTGTGGCTCACAGATACTTTCAAAACCAGCTTGCAGGTGCCGATGAGTCCGTGCAGATGACGCAACCAAGCTCAGGAGGAGCTCGATGAAGATCTTGTCCTTTATGTTGTTCCGTTCTAGATGATCGGGGATCTGTGTAGCATTTGGGGTAGTCTTCTTTTATTTTGGTTCTGTAGTCGGACCCTGATTGTATCTGGATGATGTAATGCTTTATTCATGTATTGTGTGAAGTGGCGATTGTAAGCCAACTATGTATCTTTTTCCCCTATTGTATTACATGGGTTGTGTGAAGATTACCTCACTTGCGACATTGCTTTCAATGCAGTTATGCCTCTAAGTCGTGCTTCGACACGTGGGAGATATAGCCGCATCGAGGGCATTACACCTTGCTATCAACGACAGCCTAAACGTTGCCCCTCCTCCCCTTCACCAGCGGAGGGGGATACGTCCGGATCTGTAACCAGCGGTGAGGATAGAAAGCCAATGTTTTTTGAAGGGAGAAAGACAGTGTTACTACCCCTATCTTGTTTAAATCTGGAGAGGATAAGAGTGTGTGAATAGAGCAACCCTAGCAAGCAAGCACGGAGGCTCCGGCCTATATATACGTAGTGAGCAACCCTAGCAAGCAAGCAACCCCTATCTTTGTCAACTCGTACAAGACCGAGAAATTTGATTACTACAACGCCCTCTCCCTCGCAGACTGAGATCCGGTGCCTTAACCGCACCTGCCTTTGGCTGCATGACAGGAGGGCCAACCACCTATTGGGCCCACCTGTCATGGACGCAAAGGTAGGAGCAGTAAGTTGAAGCTTTCGCTATCCCTCCCACACGAGGTGGACGGACATGCAGCAGTGGATTCGATACTATAGAAGTAGGAGTAACATCATTATTGTTCGTCTTCTCGAAGAGGCGAAGAGCCAAGCGCAACCCGAACGTGGCAGTTGCGAACGCTCGCGTGGTGCGGTTCCTTGGAGTACTAGCCAGGCTCTTGCATGAGACAAAATTGCTATTATTTAACAATTAAACTCCATTATCCATTGGTTGATACTCATTCTGCATAGGTCCACGCGCTTAGCACCATTTCCTCCTGGGGTCACCTATGTTTATTTGCTAATTAATAGCATTGCATGCAATGAACTAGCCATTGCAAGTCATTAAAAGCATGCACACCTCTCATCTCTTATTGGTTGATATGTCAAGAAACAAGAAACAAGGTAGAAGTTAATGCATCGCGCCTAAGTGTTTTGGGACTATTTGGTTTTCGTAAGATGACTTACACACCTAGATGGAGGGAGTAGTATAGCCCTATAAACCAGAATGGAGTATTTGCCTTTCTAGAGATTTCAACAAGTGACTAGACTACACCATGTGCAGTACTCCCTCCCTTCTGGTTTATAGGGCTCAAATCTCAAATCTCATGAACCAAGGCATTTTGCGATTGGAGGAATGTATCTCATACTTTACAAAACTACCCTAATTAAACTCATGCATTAATTACGTAGTTCTCTCATTTTCCTCTCCGCCTTGGTCGCGGTCCACAATATTGAGCACTCCTATATGACTAGCCGCTCTATCTACATGCGGGACATTTCAAAGCATCCGGGCCCGCATGCCATCCACCAAATCACAGCGAGGTGCTACAGTCGAGACTCACCTATAACCCCGGTGTGGCCGTCATGACCCGTCATATCACAAAACCCACACCTTTACCAGCAGTGGTAAGGTGGCCTCCAAGTTCGACTGGACGAAGCAACCATCATTTCACTGGAATGCTCGTTCAAGCCCTTTCTTCCCTTTCTTGAAGAAAACCTCACTCCAGGCTACTCACTTCTGCCATTTTTCTTCTGTACCGATGAAGGAAAGGTGGGCGAATCAGTTATGCTGCTATATTTTCATTTCAAGAATCTTCTTTTTGCGAAGCACCGACCGATTCTCACATCCTATTCTTTTCCCGTTTTCATTGCGATTGTGGTTTCCTTTCAATTACTTTTTGTTTGTCAGTTCATTGATGGATCCTAGAGCACTAGGCAAAGAGTTGCCGGCAGACAACCCACTGGAGACAGCAATCTCCAGGAAGCGAGCACCGACCAACGAGTTGACCATGTTGGCGGGCCAACCCATGGAGACGAATAACTCCAAGAAACAAGCATTGGCCAAAGAGTTGTGGACGTTGGCGGACGAACTCCTCAAAGGAAGTTGGAAGAATGGCAAGGGCCCCACCGTGCCTACCCCAGGAACTCTGATTGCCACCTATGTGAGGCTCAAGACCGAGTTTGAGGAGATAGTCGCCGTTGAGAAGCAGTATTCCCCTGGAAAGGTGATGGCCCCCATTGAGGACGAGGAGATGGCCCCGGAGGGATGAGATTCCCCGGTGAGCTGCACAAGGTAAAAAATAATGGCTTATTACCATAGTTGTGGTTTCTGATTATTTGCAATGTGCTTGCTAATATGTTAGGGTTGTGCAGGTGCCGGTGGACGTCCTTGATGATTCTGATGTCGTGGCCCATCCTGTTGGCATCGCCCCGGAGATCAATTCTGATGTCGCTGTCCATCCTGTGGACATCGCCCCAGAGATCGATTCCGATGTTGCGGTCAGTCCTGCGGACATCGCCCCAGAAATCGATTCCCATGCCGTTGTCCGTGCTGTGGTCATTGCCCGAGAGATCAATGACAAGAAATAGTTGGTCGCGCTAATCCTTCAGGGTAGTTTGCACTACCCTATGTTTAATTACCACAATGATGCGTGTTATCAAACCATCTTAGGGCTAGTGCACTATCTTGTGTGGGCGGATCTTGCTACTTTTGTTTGATAGTAAATCATGCGATGAATCATGCGAACCCTCTCCGAGTTATGGAAACAGATGTATCCTCACCAGCTTTTGATGTAATATATGGCATGATTAGATGTAAGTTTGAACTGTTCATCATATCAGCAGGGCTTGTTTGATGATTCTTGGTGTTAGTAGGCTAGCTACTGTGCAAGCTATAGTACTTGCAAAACACTCACCGAAGAGAAACGTTGGGGCTGATGAGCTTGTGGTACGCTTATACTTATCCCTCGTCGATCGACCAATAGCCCTAGCTCCTAAAATTGTAGGCTCAGCGATCGATGACCTAGGCGGGCTAGTTTGGCCTAGTGGGTTTCAGTGATATGACGTGCAATACAAAATCATAGCAGTGCAGAGACGTACTCCCTCCGTTCCAAAATAGATGACCTAGGCGGGCTAGTTTGCCCTAGTGGGTTTCAGTGATATGACGTGGTACAGTGCCGTCCAGTCTTCGTGTGTGGTAGCAGTATTGCGGGTATAGTAAGTTTTCTTGAAGAAGCGGAATTCAACGAAGTCATGATGGTTCCTTCGTCCGAACAACTTACAGTGGGAAAGGTTGGGCCTGCGACACGACCGGGGTAGACCAGGATAATTTTGTGCATGGCAGGTGGACCAGGATGGTCGACGTCCCACATGTCGGCGAATGAAAGTATTCTTTCCGATATAGAGGACGAGCAACGAGTATTCATTGTTTATTTTTGATGAAAGCTATTGTCTCCACTGTTACGACAGAGGAGTGTGAAACATGGCAGCCTAGTGAACTTGGCATGTGCACCACTCCCTCCTTCCTCATGTAATGCCCAGGTTACAGCTTTTTCTCACTTTCTCTCTATCTATTTCCTCTCAAATGTTTTTTACCTTTCTTTTTTTAAGACACAATTGTTTTTATACCTTTTTTAGAATTATTTTTTATACCTAGGAGCACATGTGGAGACGGGCTCTTGCAGAGCCCACTCCTTGACTTTGTCAATGCCTCTCTCTCCTCCACATAAGGAGTACTACTTGCTATGCATGCATGCGGCGGGCAGCTGGCGTCTTGAGGGACCAGGGCGGTGAGAGCGGGCTCCGGAAGCGGTCTGGACTCTAGCATAATTTTGGTTTTTACAGTATTTCTTTCTCCATTGACAGGTAGGCCCGCGTAGATAGATAAAGAACACGAGCTGATGAGGTGCATGCGGACTGTTTGACTGGTCAACCAGACAAATATGGAGCTATACGCTGAGCCAGTGACCGTATAATCACCATATCTCGTATACAATGATCAAAGTGAGCTATCAAGACAAGTTTGATGACCGCCAATGCATTTTACTCGGTAATAAATGACCAGGACTGAAGGGAAATCCAAATTTGCTTCGTCTTCTGTCCTTGAGCTCTTGATAAACCAATGCACTATACGGTTGTCCGGCCACTCCACCCCAGAGCTCTCACCAAGCGTCGTTCATGCCACCGCGCCGCACACTAATCGGTAAGGCAGCGATGGCATCCCGCCACGCCGAGTTCCTCGCCGCCCACGACCGCACACAAAATGGTAGGGAAGCGATGGCATCCTGCCATGCTGAGTTCATCGCTGCTCGCGACCTCACAACTATGTGGGAGGAATTTGAAGATGCCAAGGCCGAATGGGCGGTAGAGCAAGAGGCGGCCAAAGCCGCACAGAGGGAGCGGAAAAGTCAGAAAGCACTCAAGAAAAGAGAGGCCCGCTGCTGCAAGAAAGAAAAGGACGCACGCGCTGCTGCGGAGAGGTCGGCGGAGATCCAAGCACGGTGGGGTGTCGCCGACAAAGCCGGGAAGGAGAACGACGGCGTCTGGCCAGCATGTGAGAAGTAGTAGTACTAGTAGTTAGTGTGTGTGTGTGTGTGTCTGAGTACGAGCATGTACCAGTACTACTAGTTACTACTGTAGTTTTTAGAGCAAATTACCAGTACATTAGCCTAGACTAAATGGAAAAATTCCTATCCTAAGCATCAAATGGCATGTCTTTCTCTATAGGAATTGAGATCCATGTCATCTCACTTCCTATGATTTTCATATTCCTATCCTATGAACGAAAGGAGGCCTCTGTTGGAGTAACTACTGTAGCTAGCAGTACTGCTGGTACAGTAGTTTTCTTCAAGAAGCGGAATTCAACGAAGTCATGATGGTTCCTTCGTCCAAGCAACTTCAAAGTGGGAAGTGGGCCTGTGATTTGACGGCTCATTAGTCATTGTTACTGCGGTGCGATGACCTGGGTGACTCCCTTGGAGTTCTGCCTGCATGGCAAGTGGACCAGGATGGTCGACGTCCCACATGTTGGCGAACGGAAGTATTCTTTCCGATATCGAGGAGCAAGGAAATCGCGTGGTATAGTATCACTGCTGATTGGTTCGCAAAAAAAATAGTATCACTGCCGATTTATAATTATTTTTTATTTCTGATGAATGCTAGCGTTTCAACTCTTACGACGAAGGGTGCCAAACACGGCACGTGCTGGATGTCCCACACATCAGCGAAAGGAGTGGGACATGAACAGCGTGGTAGAGCCCAGCGTAAAAAAACAGCATGGTAAAGCATCTCCACTTCTTCCACTTCTTGGTCGGAGACCACACGTAGTAGTACTTAGTGGTATGAACGATACAAAGTGCGACCTGGAGACAAAGACACGTCTAGTTGGAAGGTCTCGGGGCACATACACGTAAACAAATATAAAAGTTAATATGTGCCTCCAACTAATATAGTAGTAGTAGAGTACTTAGGCACGTACTCCATAACATCACCGTGCATTGCACGTACAACATTTAGTGGTAGTACGTAGTAAAAGACAAATGTCGCCCAAGAGTTCCCTTCTCGGCCTACTTTTGGGTGTTTGGTAGAGTGTATGGAGGGTGCATGAGTCCACACTAGTTTAGCACAAATACAATAGAAGCATGCATGAAGAGAGGTGCTGAGTTGAGCATGCATGAAAAGGGAACAACTATGCTGAGACGAGAACGCAACCAAACACACCCTATATGCCACGCATGTTCATACCATTTGTGCCTTTCTACTTCACTTACTGCGCTACATTACTCAGGTTCGTACGTCCACTCCTGGGTACATGTTCGTCTCGTAGTTCCAGTCCCACGTGTTCTTCAAATAGATGGAACGATCCTTGCATAACACGTGCACCTTGATGCTAGATGTCTCGCGTGTTGGCAAAAGGATGAACAAAGCTCACGTAAAAAAATAGAGTGGAAGAACATAGATTCCGGACGACCGAGAAGGAGCAAGGAACCTCGGGGTGGAGCGTATGCACTCATAATATTTAATATTATTTAGTGATATAAAATTAACCAATCATCTCCACAGTGGACTGGAAGAGTACAAAACACGGCAGCCGAGTGTAGTATCATACTAGTACATGGCTAACCCACGCTATCACCATATTTCTTGGCCTTCGTGCGACACCTATCTCTAGTAATCCAGTAGCCTCTATCGCTTCTCCCTCCTCGTCTCTATCAAAGTGCGGCGGGCTGGCGTTTCTGCCGTCTATTGAGGTCGGTTAACTATCACATGTTAGTGACATGCCAAGAGCATTCTAAAAAAATTCCTTTCACGTTCCGTTTTCAAAAAGAAAAAATCCTTTCATGTACGAATTTGCATGTATGCTTTGAGCAACTTGCATGTCCTATACTGCTCCTGTTTGATACTCTAACTTAGCTAGAGGTTAGACTAACTCATAACAAACCCTGAACTAACTGTAGCCAAAGAGGTGTTTGGGTGACAGGGTTAGATTGACAATAAATGCACTTCATGGAGAGAGAAAAGTGATTTTTCAGTGGTCCCAATGAAAACTATCTCCAGTTAGCACCTCTTGGGTGGGATAGTTTTTTTTGGTGGGTTCGGTGCAACTTGCTCCAATTTAAACCCTCATGCTTGGATAGTTTAGGGCTATTTGATCCCCAACTAGCTCAAACTAACTCTAACCCATGGATCCAAACAGGGCCTATGGCCAGTCTCGACGCGGAGCAGTCGCGTGCACCAGGAAGCGGCGCTCTCTCGGCCGTCGCGCCACTTCAAAGCCGGTGCTAGTGAGAGGTCCCCTCCGCTCTGGCCGGGCATTAATGCGGCACTGACGCTCCAGGGCGACGCTGACCGTTTCACGCAGGAAGTGTCGTGGTTCTAAGCCTGACAGTAGAGTGGGGGGGTAGGTATGGAGAGGCAAGGTCCTAGCTATGGAGAGGTTGTAAGCACAAAGGATGTACGAGTTCAGGCCCTTCTCGGAAGAAGTAACAGCCCTACGTCTCGGAGCCCGGAGGCGGTCGAGTGGATTATGAGTGTATGAACTACAAGGTGCCGAACCCTTCTGCCTGTGGAGGGGGGTGGCTTATATAGAGTGCGCCAGGACCCCAGCCAGCCCACGTAGGAGAGGGTTTAAGGTGAGTTAAGTCTGGGGCGTTACTGGTAACGCCCCACATAAAGGCCTTTACTATCATAAAGTCTACTTGATTACAGGCCGTTGCAGTGCAGAGTGCCTCTTGACCTCCTGGTGGTCGAGTGGGTCTTCGTGGTCGAGTCCTTCAGGCCAGTCGAGTGAATCCTCGTTGGTCGACTGGAAGGCGACCTCTTCTAAGGATGTCCTAGGGTAAGTTACTTGGATCAGGTCCATGACCCTACCCTAGGTACATAACCCCATCATTAGCCCCCGAATGGATTGAGGCTTCGAGTGAAGAAGGAGTTGATGTCGTTTCCGATTAACCTTTGCGCTCCGGTTGTGCGCTGTTCTGGACCAAAGAATCCCTTTGTCGACAGGAAACAACTTGCCTTTAGTCGACTTGATCCATTCTGTTTTTGCGTCGAGTGATCTTTCAGGCTTCGACGATCTCCGAGCGACGGATCGCTGGAAACACCGCGCCTGACAGACTGATTTGTTGCTCGCGGATTCCGCGGGATGCGAAATTTTGGGGCGCGCGCGAAGCGGGGCGGACCGCGGCGTTCGGATGGGACGGGGCATGGACGCCTCGATCTCCGCGCCGCCTTTTTCGCCACGTATCCCGTCTGCATAACTGTTCCAGATATGATTAGATCGACCGGGCCCACCTGTCATCCACTCGGAAGGGACCTTATAAATGTGCCCGGCGAGGATTTCTGTGCTGCGCCTTAGCATTCTCCCCCTCTCTCTGCTTCCTTCCTCCCTGCTCAGCGTGCTCGCTCTCGCCCCCGCACCACTTCCCTTCGCGCATCTCGCCGGCGACCATGGCCAAGGAGAAGACGGCGGCGCTGGAGCGTGCAAAGAAGGCGCCGGCATCGGAGAAGGCGAAGGGGAGATCCACCAGCCGCGGAGGGTCCTCGTCCAGATCCCGCCTGCCGAAGGGCTGGGTCCAAGGAGACTGGATCCAGTCGACCATCACGGAGAATGACCTCCTCGACATGGCCAACGAGGGCTTGATCCCCCACGGAGCTGCGAGGCTTCCGGGGAAGGAGTGGCAGCCCCAGCCAGAAGAGGGTGAGTGTGTGCTTTTGGCCACCCATGTTGATCGCGGGTTTTCCTTGCCGCCGAGTGTTTTCTTTCGTGGATTTTTGAACTTCTTCGGAGCGCAGCTCCACCACTTTACCCCAAACTCCATTGCCTATCTTGCCGCGTTCGTGTCCATGTGTGAGGGTTTCTTGGGCTGTCGACCGCACTGGGGTTTGTTCAAACATATATTCACGTGTCGATCTTAGACCGTGAAGAAGGCGAGCCCAGGTGATGAGAGAACCCGAGTCGTCCAAATGTGCGGAGGCCTGGGGATTCAGGTGAGGAATAAGAGCACCTTCCCGCCCATGACCTTTCCCGAGTCCGTCAGAGGCTGGCAGTCGACTTGGTTCTACTGCCAAGTCCAGTCGACGCCAGGGCAGTCGAGTGGACTCCCTCCGTTCACCATGGACCGAGTGAGCAAGCCTTCCCCTCTGAAGCTGATTCCGGAGGAGAAAGCTGACGTGAAGATGTTGATGGAGCGCGTGGTGCAGTTGGTTCGGGAGGGAGTGACGGGCATGGACCTCCTGGAGGTTTTCCTCAGGCGTCGCATCCAGCCTCTCCAGTTCCGGAGCCACTGCATGTGGTTGTACTGTGGGACCGAAGACGAGACTAGAGTCCATCCAGAAGCAGTCGACGATGTCACTCTGGAAAGATGGATGGCAGCCGTCACCGGAAACAAGGACAACCCACGCGGAGCCAGAAGGATTCCTCCACTCAACCACAACAGCGACTCAAACAAGGTACACTTGCTCTGCTCTCCACTGCGCCCTCGTCGTATCCATTTCGGTTAACCCTGCCGACTGGTCGACTGATCCTTGTCTGGGCATCTGCTAGGCCCTCACCGAGCTGTACTCGATGCCCAATGGGGCACAAGCTTCGACTGAGGAGGGCGAGGCGAGCGGGGGCGAGAGCCAGGAAGAGGAGGAATGGGACTCGGATGTTGCAGAGGATGATGACGACGATGATGATGATGTCGGTGATGAAGACGACGTCGAGGACGAGGAAGAGGAGGAGGAGGAGGTCGTACCGCCGCGCTCAGAAAGGCGGTCGAAGCTTGTCCACGACCCTTCGACCGAACGTGGTAAGGGGGTTGTGACCGCCACTCAGTCGACCAAGCGCCCTCGGACCACCTCTCCGGTGCCGACTGAAAGGGCGCCGAAGCAGCCCAGGGCGGCCTCGTCGAAGCCGATCAAACTCTTGCCGAAGATGAAGGTGTCCATCCCCACCATATCAGGGTAACTGTGCTGCTCATATTTTCTTATTTTGTGTGAACTTTATCTCTGGTCGACGCTGAAGTTAGTCGACTGATCCTTTGGAGTTGCAGTGCTGCTACTTCTGAAACCTCAGCTCGGGCTGACGACCACGAGATGGAGGATGCAGCAACTTCGAACCCAGGTACTGTATTCTTAACACTGTTCTTAGTCGACTGACTCGCGATCTCTGATCCTGATTCTTCTCCGCAGCTCCACCCAACACTGTTATCAATCTCCCTGACGACGACGAGGATGAAGAACCACTGGCACGCAGGAGGAGTCGGAAAGCGTCCGCCAGTAAGGTGCTTCAGGATGTGACGGCGCCTGAGATTCTGACTGTGGAGGAAGAGAACGCCACTCGACACACGGTGTCCTTCGCAAATCCACTGACGAGTGCCCAGCAGCCCTCTCTCTTCACGACGCACCACGTCCCAGAGGACCAAGCTGGCGCAGCGAAGGAGGCAATACGCCAGGCGGGACTCATGATGGAGCAGCTGAAGACCATCCGGGACGCGAGCCAGGCAGCTTATGACGCCAGTTCTGCCCTCCAAAGCAATGTCCAGGTCAGTCGACCGCTGTTTGTTCTGTTGGATATGCTACCAAAAACTTTTCTTTTCCGGAATTCATAGTAGTCACCCACTGGGTGTGTCGAATAAACTCCGTGTTAGCGGGGGCACGCTGAGTGCACCCGCTGGGTGTAGTCCCCAAGGCTAAGGTCGACTGCTGGCAGTCGGCCTTAGGCTTTATGATGTCGATCTTTCTGTCAGTCGACTGGTCGACTGGATTTCACAAACCGGTGGGGGCACGCTGAGTGCACCCACTGGGTGTAGTCCCCGAGACTGTGGTCGACTGCTTGCAGTTGATCACAGTCTTAGAGAATGCACCTCGCACTTGTTTTTTTTTGAGGTCAACTGGTCGACTTTGTCTTCATCGGGATTAGTGGGGGCACGCTGAGTGCACCCACTGGGTGTAGTCCCCGAGACTACGGTCGAATGCTTGTATTTGGCTGTAGTCTTAGAAACGTGTGTTTTTCCCTTTTTCACTCGGAAGTGAATTATATTTGACATTTAGTCGATTGGTTCTTCGCAGAACTCCTGTGATCTTGTGGCTCGCTACTCAGAGCTGGAACAAAAACATACTCAAGTCGAGCTGAGCTTGAAGCTGGTTCAGGAGAAGCTGGCAAAGGCAAAGGAGGAGACCGAAGGTATGTTTGGTGAGACCCTGACGACTGCTTTCCCCTTGCTTGTTTCAAAATCTAATCTTGCTGTAACTTGCAGGTAAGGTAAGGGAGGCCCAGCAGAAGAAAGACCTTGAGCTAGCTGAGAAGATCAAGCTTGCTGACGAGAAGTTAGCTTCAGTCACCAAGCTCGAACAAGACAATACCAATCTGAAAGCTGCTCTTGGGATTGCCAACAAGGAGGTCAGTCGACTGAAAACTGATAAAGCTGCCCTGACCGACCAAGTCAGCAAATTGACTGAGAAGAAAACTGAACTGGAGGCCTTCCTGAGTGGCCTTGCCAAGAAGCTGTTTCTTATGCTTGAAGGTAAACCTCCATGTTTGGCAAATATTTCCAATTGTGGCTTTTTCCATTCGACTATCCCCTTGACTTAGTGATCATCCTTGCAGAATTTTGTCAAAACTTTGAAGAAGAAACCAGCCGACTGGAGCCAAACCTCGACCCCGTCAATTCTCCGGTGAACGACGAAGTTGCCATGGATGTTTTCCGACTGGAGTCTCGTGTTGCAGCTGTCGTGGACTATCTCGCAAGGCTGAAGGCCGCCACATCTCGCATCGACTCGACGCTCTGGCCTGAGGAGACACTTCAGAATGACCTTGAGTCGCTGATGGCCCGCTTGAACATGATCCCTGGTCGAGTGCAGGAGTGGAAGAAGTCCTCGGCTCGGTGTGGTGCAGATGTCGCTCTGTGTCTGGCCCGAGTCCACTGCAAAGATGCGCGAGAAGAGAAGCTGGCGGCCCTTCGGGTGGCCAATACCAAGAAGCACGACTTCAGATCCTTTATGGAAACTTTCCTTGCAGCTGCCACTCGGATCGCCGACGGGATTGACCTTGATGAATTTGTTGCACCTTCCAGCCCTCCACAGGAGGGGTAAAAAACTTCTTCTGGCTCGACGCTTTAAATTTGCCTCGGTATGCCGAGTGAAATTGTAACCGACAAACCTTAACAGGCTTGACGCCTGAGCACTTTCGGTTCCTTTAGATGTCGATTCAAACTTGGATTTGGTGCTTGAATACGATTGCCTTCGGTTCGGAATGTCTTTTGCAGGTTCAAAGCAAGGTGCCTGTGCTTAGGCGAGCGCTTGGACTGCAGCTAAGCCCCCGAGTGAGAGGGTTGCTCTTCACTCGGTAGGATTTTTGTAACTTAGGCGAGCACAGGGCTGCAGCTAAGCCCCCGAGTGAGAGGGTTGCTCTTCACTCGGTAGGATTTTCACAACTTAGGCGAGTGCTTGGACTGCAGCTAAGCCCCCGAGTGAGAGGGTTGCTCTTCACTCGGTAGGATTTTTATAACTTAGGCGAGCACGAGGCTGCAGCTAAGCCTCCGAGTGGAAGGCTGGCTTACCACTCGGTAGGATTTTGATAACTTAGGCGAGCACGAGGCTGCAGCTAAGCCTCCGAGTGAGAGGATTGCTCTTCACTCGGTAGGATTTTCACAACTTAGGCGAGCACGAGGCTGCAGCTAAGCCTCCGAGTGGAAGGCTGGCTTACCACTCGGTAGGATTTTGATAACTTAGGCGAGCACAAGGCTGCAGCTAAGCCTCCGAGTGGAAGGCCGGCTTACCACTCGGTAGGATTTTGATAACTTAGGCGAAACGGATTCGCAGCTAAGCCTCTGAGTGGGAGTCTGGCTCACCACTCGGTAGGATTTTTACAAACTTAGGCGAAACGGATTCGCAACTAAGTCACCCACTGAGGGGAATTTTATTGGAAAATAAAAATAAAAAGTGACAGATATTGTGGAGGAACTATGACACTATTATTTTGAGGTCCATGAACTACAAAAGTACTTTATTGCAACTCATTTGAGTGATAAAACTTAAGTGTAAAATGGGCGGAGTAGCTCCGCGTTCCAAGCTCGGGGCTCGTCGATATTATGCTCGACGTTGTAGAGACGGTACGCCCCGTTGTGGAGAACCTTGGTGACGATGAAGGGGCCTTCCCAAGAAGGAGCAAGCTTGTGTGGTTTGTGCTGATCCACTCGGAGAACCAAATCCCCTTCCTGGAAGGCTCGACCTCTCACATTTCGGGCGTGGAAACGGCGCAGAACTTGTTGGTAGATGGTCGATCGGATCAGAGCCATCTCCCTTTCTTCCTCTAAAAGGTCGACTGCGTCCTGCCGCGCTTGTTCAGCTTCTGCTTCGTTGTAGATTTCAACTCGAGGAGCATTGTGGAGAAGATCACTCGGCAAGACTGCTTCAGCTCCATAGACCAAGAAGAATGGAGTTCTTCCGGTCGACCGATTAGGCGTGGTCCGCAGTCCCCAGAGTACAGACGGAAGTTCGTCGACCCAAGCTCCAGCCGCGTGTTTGAGATCACGCATCAGTCGAGGCTTCAGTCCCTTGAGAATCAGTCCATTAGCTCGCTCTGCTTGTCCATTCGACTGCGGATGGGCGACTGATGCGTAGTCGACCCGTGTGCCTTGGGAGTCGCAGAAAGCTCTGAATTCCTCTGAGTCAAAGTTCGACCCATTATCCGTAATGATGCTGTGCGGGACTCCATATCTGAATATTAGTTCCCTGATGAAGCTAACAGCAGTACCGGTGTCAAGGCTCTTGATTGGTTTAGCCTCGATCCACTTGGTGAACTTGTCGACTGCCACCAGTACATGCGTGAAGCCACTTCGTCCTGTTCTCAAAGGACCGATCATATCCAGCCCCCAAACTGCAAAAGGCCAGACGAGTGGGATGGTCTTCAAAGCTGACGCAGGCTTGTGCGACATATTCGAGTAGAACTGACATCCTTCGCACTTATCTACTATCTCTTTTGCCATCTCATTCGCCTTGGGCCAGTAAAATCCGGCTCGGTATGCTTTGGCCACGATGGTCCGAGAGGACGCATGATGACCACAGGTCCCCGAGTGAATATCATTGAGGATGAGTCGACCTTCTTCTGGTGTTATGCACTTCTGACCGACTCCAGTCGCGCTTTCTCTGTATAATTGTCCTTTGATTATGGTAAAGGCCTTAGATCGACGGACGATCTGTCGAGCCTCTTCCTCATCCTCCGGAAGCTCTTTCCTCAAGATATATGCGACATACGGAATCGTCCAGTCGGGAATGACCACCAAAACCTCCATGATCAAGTCGACCACCGCTGGGACTTCAACTTCAGTCGGATCTGTGGCGCCCTTGGGCTGCGGAGTTTCTTCGGTGAAAGGATCTTCTTTGACTGACGGAGTGTGTATATGCTCCAAGAACACACCACTCGGAATGGCTTCTCTCTTGGAACCTATCTTTGCTAGATCATCAGCTGCTTGATTTTTCAGTCGGGGTATATGATGGAGCTCCAACCCCTCGAACTTCTTCTCCAGCTTCCTCACTGCACTGCAGTATCCAGTCATGGCTGGGCTTCTCACGTCCCACTCTTTCATCACCTGATTGACCACTAAATCCGAGTCGCCATAGACCATTAGGCGACGGACGCCGAGTGAAATGGCCATGCGCAACCCATATAGGAGGGCCTCATATTCTGCCTCATTGTTGGAGGAATCAAAGTGAATCTGGAGCACATATCTGAGCTTGTCTCCTCTGGGGGAAACCAGGACAACCCCAGCACCGGAACCATTCAACATCTTAGAGCCATCGAAAAACATGGTCCAATGCTCCGAGTGAACTTCAGTCGGCTGCTGTTGTTCAATCCACTCGGCGAGGAAATCTGCTATCGCCTGGGACTTAATGGCTTTCTTTGCCTCAAACTTGATATCAAGGGGAAGAAGTTCAATCGCCCATTTGGCCACTCGACCAGTTGCATCTCTGTTGTGCAAAATCTCTGATAGTGGGGCGTCGCTGACGACTGTGATGGAATGGTCAGAGAAATAATGAGCAACCTTCTTTGTGGTCATGTATATTCCATACACAAGCTTCTAATAATGAGGATATCTCTGCTTGGATGGAGTCAAGACTTCAGACAAATAATACACTGGGCGCTGAACTTTGAGAGCTTTTCCTTCTTCTTCCCGCTCGACCGTTAGCACAGTACTGACGACTTGTCCTGTGGCTGCGATGTAGAGCAACAGAGGCTCTTTGCTGATTGGAGCAGCAAGCACCGGCTGGGTGGAGAGCAGAGCTTTTAGCTCGGCAAACGCTGCATCAGCTTCTGGAGTCCACTCGAACTTGTCAGCCTTCTTCATCAGTCGGTAAAGAGGCAGTGCCTTTTCACCGAGTCGTGAGATGAATCGACTTAATGCGGCCAAGCATCCAGTAAGCTTCTGGACATCGTGCACTCGCACAGGGCGTTTCATTCGGAGAATAGTGCCAATCTTCTCTGGGTTAGCGTCGATTCCCCGTTCGGAAATGAGAAAACCGAGTAACTTGCCACCAGGAACTCCAAATGTGCACTTTGATGGATTGAGCTTGATATCATACTTTCTGAGGTTGGCAAATGTTTCGGCGAGGTCAGCGAGCAGGTGGGAACCTTTTCGTGACTTGACAACAATATCATCCATATAAGCTTCCACATTCCGACTAATTTGAGTGAGTAGACACTTCTGAATCATTCGCATAAATGTGGCTCCGGCATTCTTGAGGCCGAATGGCATGGTGATATAGCAGAAGCACCCGAATGGAGTGATGAAAGCTGTTTTTACCTCATCGGGCCCGTACAGACGGATCTGGTGGTACCCGGAGTAAGCATCTAAAAAAGACAACCTCTCGCATCCCGCGGTCGAGTCAACTATTTGATCTATGCGAGGGAGAGGAAAGTGATCTTTCGGGCAGGCCCGGTTGATGTGCTTGAAATCAATGCACATTCGGAGCGACTTGTCCTTCTTAGGAACCATGACGACATTAGCGAGCCACTCGGAGTGGTATATCTCTCGGATAAATCCTGCCGCCAACAGTCGAGCCACTTCTTCACCGATGGCCTTTCTCTTCTGGACGGCGGACCGCCGAAGATGCTCTTTGACTGGTTTTGCAGACGAGTCGACTCTTAGGCGATGCTCAGCCAGTCCCCTGGGAACACCTGGCATGTCAGCGGGCTTCCATGCAAAAATGTCCCAGTTCTCACGGAGGAACTGGATGAGCGCTTCTTCCTATTTTGGGTCGAGTGTTGTGGAGATGCGGGTTGGAGCTGCTTCGGGGTCGGTCGGGTGAATGTGAACAGGCTTCGTCTCACCGGACGACTGGAATGCAGACTCTGTGGCGGGCTTCTTGGATCGCAGCAAGTCACTCGGATCTGCGTTTTGCTTGTATTCTTCGAACTCGACCGCTGTCACTTGGGAATCGGCAATCTTGGAGCCTTTCTGAAAGCACTCCTCTGCCTTTTTCCTATCACCGGTGACAGTGATCACACCTTTGGGACCGGGCATCTTCAATTTGAGGTACACGTAACATGGTCGAGCCATGAACCATGCATAGGCTGGTCTCCCCAAAATGGCATGATATGCACTTTGAAAATCCACGACCTCAAACGTCAACTTTTCTTTGCGAAAATGCTTCGAATCACCAAACACTACGTCCAAAGCTATCTGGCCGAGTGACTCGGCCTTCTTCCCTGGTATAACTCCATGAAAGCTCATGTTACTAGTGCTCAGTCGGGACATCGGAATGCCCATACCTTTCAATGTGTCTGCATATAACAGATTCAGCCCACTTCCACCATCCATCAGCACCTTTGTCAGTCGAGTGCCTTCGACAACTGGATCGACCACCAAAGCTTGCCTCCCAGGGGTGGCAATATGAGTCGGGTGATCAGATTGGTCGAATGTGATGGGTGTTTGAGACCACTTCAGATAATTTGCCTTTGCTGGGGCAACCATGTTCACCTCTCGGTTAATCACTTTCAGTCGACTTCTGCTTTCCACATCTGCAAAGATCATCAGAGTGGAGTTGATATGCGGATATCCTCCCTCACTGTCCTCTTTATCTTCGGCCTTGTCCGACTCCTTCTCCTTGTCCTTAGACTGTTTTCCCTGAAACTGCTGGATCAGGAGTCGACATTGGCGAGTGGTGTGCTTTGGGTAAATGATATTCCCCTCTTCGTCTTTCTTCGTGTGAATGTGACATGGCATATCCAACACGTCGTTCCCTTCTTTATCCTTTACCTTCTTGGGGTTCCAGGATCCTTTTGGTTTCCCCTTAAACTTTCCTTGAGTCACGGCCAGAGCCTCTCCAGGAGCTGCCGGTTCAGCCTTCCGCTTCTGTTTCCGACTGGTGTTTCCTTTTTCCGACTGACTCGGCTTGTGCTTGCCGCTTCGGAGTCGGTCTTCTTCTTCGCCGTTGGCGTACTTGGTAGCAATTTCCATCATCCGACTCAAGGTCATGTCACCGGTTCGACCAAATTTCAAACTCAGTTCTCTGTTCTTGACGCCGTCTTTGAAGGCGCATACTGCCTGATGATCAGAGACATTTTCCACAGTGTGGTGCAAAGTGATCCACCTCTGAATATACTCTCTGAGAGTCTCATTAGTTTTCTGCACGCAGACTTGCAACTCTGTCAATCCCGCTGGTCGCTTGCAAGTCCCTTCAAACGTTCTGACGAACACTCGGGACAGATCTTCCCAAGTGTAAATGCTGCTAGGAGGTAATTGAGTCAACCATGCCCTGGCAGAACCTTCCAACATGAGGGGCAAATGCTTCATGGCCACCTCGTCGTTCCCACCACTGATCTGAACTGCCACTCGGTAGTCTTCAAGCCAAGTTTCAGGCTTAGACTCACCAGTGAACTTGCTGACTCCTGTTGCCAACCTGAAATTGGGGGGGATAACTGCGGCTCTGATAGCTCTGCTGAAACATTCAGGACCAGAAACATGTACTCGACTGCTCGTGGGTACATCTCTGTCGAGTGCGCCTCGATGGGCTCTGTTCCGGTCGACCAACCCTTGCACGATAATGGATCGCGCGTCGAAGCCTGGCTCTCTGGGGTCAACTGGAACCCTACGCCCTGTACTGTACTGACGCCTATCATCTGGCTGCCGAGGAGCGTAAGACCCACCCCTCGGAGGGGAATAGGGCACTCGACGCCTATCATCTCGGTCGAGTCTGTCGCCATATTGATCTCGCCGATTCTCACGCCCTTCGCGCCGCGGAGGCGATCTGGGGCTGTGAGCCGACTGAACCGTATTCACAGTGACGGATCGACTGTGAATTCTGTTGCACGACTGAGACACGGCTGAATTCTGATCTCCTGCTGCCCGGAGCAGATCCCTGATCTGCAGCAAACCTCTGCCAGCTTCCGACTGCGAAGGCTGGATGGACTCTGCTATACGGGCCGCAGCTGCTAAATTCTGAATTGGGGTTCGATATACCTGAGTCGGCGGGAAGAGTTGACGTCGACTGGTGTCGGGACCTCGTTGCCGCGCGCGCTCGTCGAGTGCTCGCTGAAGGTTCTCCAGTCGAGTGCGCTCGGCCAAATTGGCCAGACGCGCCTCCTCCAAGGCACGAGCCTCGGGGGTTTCTCCTGCGATGGGAATACGCAGGGGATCCTCGTTCCTGCGGCGAAGTTCCTCCCTTTGCAGAGAGTCGAGTGGCTCGGGCTGGTACTCTTCGTAGCCTCGTGCAGGGTCGCCGCCGTCACCTGCTCCACCACCACGGGCGAAGCCAGGAGGGCTGTGGGGCCCATCGACCATCAAGATTTCCGCCGCTGGATCACTGCTTCCGCACTCGGATGCAGTCTCTACGGAGCCAGTCGACTGATCGAACAAGCCGTAGAGAGATTCGTTGGGCTCGATTGCCGCAACTTGGGTAGTGGCCGATTGGCGAGCCACCGCGTGACTCACCCATCGCTGAAGCCTCGACCGGCCTGAGCGCTTGCGTTGGCGGGAGACCGGGAGGGTGGACGATGGAGGAGCCGACCGATACTGGGTCGACGGTTGCCGCAGCAGAACGCTGCGGACACATGCGCGAAAATGCGTCGCACCGCGGACGGGGAGCGCATCTACGTCGAGTGGAGCCTCCTGGAGCCATGCGGAGTCATCGGCGATGAAGGTGAGAGTGCCGAGACGGATCTCTTGACCCTCGACCAAAACTCCAGTAGACACCATGATGAAAGTACTCGGAAGAATCGCAACTTCTCCACAAAATCGCTAAAACACCTGCCCCACGGTGGGCGCCAACTGTCGTGGTTCTAAGCCTGACAGTAGAGTGGGGGGTAGGTATGGAGAGGCAAGGTCCTAGCTATGGAGAGGTTGTAAGCACAAAGGATGTACGAGTTCAGGCCCTTCTCGGAAGAAGTAACAGCCCTACGTCTCGGAGCCCGGAGGCGGTCGAGTGGATTATGAGTGTATGAACTACAAGGTGCCGAACCCTTCTGCCTGTGAAGGGGGGTGGCTTATATAGAGTGCGCCAGGACCCCAGCCAGCCCACGTAGGAGAGGGTTTAAGGTGAGTTAAGTCTGTGGCGTTACTGGTAACGCCCCACATAAAGGCCTTTACTATCATAAAGTCTACTTGATTACAGGCCGTTGCAGTGCAGAGTGCCTCTTGACCTCCTGGTGGTCGAGTGGGTCTTCGTGGTCGAGTCCTTCAGGCCAGTCGAGTGAATCCTCGTTGGTCGACTGGAAGGCGATCTCTTCTAAGGATGTCCTAGGGTAAGTTACTTGGATCAGGTCCATGACCCTACCCTAGGTACATAACCCCATCAGGAAGCGCGCGCTGGCAAGGGAGTATAGGTTTTGAACCGTTTCAGGTGTAGTACTGGTAGTTTGCAAAACTACTCAATTATTGCACTCAGTTTCCTAAGAAATTGTGGTAAAAAACGTTACTCCACAGCCCGCTTCCCTTCTCCTTCCTCTTCCACCGCCCACGCACGTCCGCGGGAAGCGACCGGTCAACCCTTATATAGGAGTGCTAGCACAAAAAGATGCATGCATGACCACTAAAATTTCCATATTAAAGCGTCGCTCCGGCGGGAGTATGGCGTATGTTGTTACCTTCGGCCGGCCCATGGCTACCGAGCGACGGCGACCAGAGAAGAGGCGGCGGGAGGGGAATAAATGCAGCTACTGTTTGGGTTCGCCTTCCGACTTAAATAAATGCGCATCATCACGTGTACCCACGGGTGCACAAATTGTAACATACGTGTCTGCTTAAGTGGGTGTCACGTAACTGGTGTGTGTGAGAGAGAGAGATTCTGAGAGACAGAGTGCGTGTGTGTGACTCTACTCTTCGGACATGTACTCAACCTTTTGCATCGGGATATAAGTATAATGGTATTTACTTCAGCTAGTGATTTACGTGGCCATGTTAATGTGGTTGTGTCAAAAAAATGTCACTTCCTACTCGTGATTTGCGTTATATAATTACAAGAAAGATTCTCGTGCATTGCACGGAACATCAATATGCATTTTTTTTATAGAACACCTGTTGTAATTGACCCATGCAGGAGTAATCCCATGTGTAAAAACTAATGATATCTCAAGAATTTTATCGGAAAACTAGTATCTCAAGAATGTCATCGAAAAAATGAAAGATGAGAGATAAGGCGAGGAGGAGTGGAGCGTGGTGGTGACTGGTGGTCGGAATGGGCGGAGGCATGGGGATGGACGGCGCCGGCAGGCGGCAGCTGCCACCATGCATGCTAGATTATTCCAGAGACTTATTCCTTTTTTAATTGCTGAGCAATGAGGTTGCGAGAGATAATGATGTGGAGAGAGGTGCCGGTATCTTTTGTAAAATTATCATAGTTTGCTTTCTATCCTCAGATATAGATCATATGGTCTGTATTACAAGATGGCAGGCACACCATCACCACCAACTCGTTTTTTATAAGGGTACAGATGATAAGTTTGCTGACTACTAAAGTGAAGTGGAATTTATCCATGTTATGCAAGTAAATAAAGGTGATTGTTTATCATACGGGTAAGGTTGGATGAAGGGTGGTAGGAACAAATGCTCCGCCTAGAGCATGTGTGTGTGAGATGGAGTCTTAG
>NC_057797.1:106357748-106369893 GCF_018294505.1 Triticum aestivum
TTGCGTGTGTGTTTGTGTGTGTGTGAGAGAGAGAGAGAGATGGAGTCTTAGTGTGTGTGTGTGTGTTGGGGGGGTGCGTGTGTGTGTGTGTGTGTCTCGCGGGGTCCTCTGTGGCGGATGTAATTTAAGTGTGCATGGCTTTCATCATAGAGAGGTGATGTGTATGGCAGAGGCCACCAACGATGGGGTGCGAGAGAGAAAATGCCCGTAGAGAGGGAAGAGAAGATGTGTGCGCGTGAGAGGAGTCGACTTCGAGAGAACGTGTTTGTTCAAGAGACACCGAGGAAGACTACTATATATCGATGGTGCATGTAGGCGGGAATTAAACTAAGGGATGGTCTTATTGGTTTCGGGGATATAGAGGAAGAGTGAGAGGTGGAGGTAGCTAGAAGGAGATTGTTAAGTGTGAGTGTGTGTTTTACCCATCCATGCGGAAGTTATGTGCACAAAAGAGGAGAACGATTCGATGTGGCGTTAGGATTGAGGGTAATTAACTACGTATGGAGACATAGAGACCTTGAACGTGCATGTGTGAGAGGTATACATGTATACGTGGGATGTGTGTGTGTGTGTGCGCGCGCGCATGATCGAGATAAAAGAAAGAAGACATAAGTCATAAGATCAACGACATGGGAGAGACGGATCAGTATAACAATATGCATGCATGTGAGAATGCATGGAAGAAGTCCCAACAATTGAGCATGTGTTTTTGTCTTTAAGAGATAGTGGCGTGGGCTGGAGCATGCATCTATGACGAGCAGAGGGAGTGAGGCGCAACAATTGTGCAAAAGAGACCAACCTATAAATGCATATGTGTGGAGAGACATATATAGTGTGGGTGATAGGAAGCAAGACTCCGTGCGAGAAAGAAATGTTGACGGAGAAACTACGGATAGATACAGAGATGGAGATGTTAGCTAGAGGGACATCTGCTAGTTTGGGTGTTGGAGATGACCGTCGGGTGGTTCAAAGGGTGAAGTTATATATGTGTGTGAGAGGGCACTTGACTGCATGTAGAGAGAAACATATGTAGTGTGCGGGGTAGGAATCAAGAGTGAGGGCGAGAAAGAAGGTTGATGGAGAAACAGATAGATAGAAAGATAAAGATGCTAGCTAGTGTGCGTTAGAGATAGGAGTCGAGTGGATCAGAAGGCTGGGTTATGTGTGTGGGTGTGAGAGAGATAGAGAGAGGGTGCGTGTGAGTCACATACAAACAGATATCAGAGAGAAATGAGATCCAGAGAGACGGAGTTTTGTGTCTGCGAGAGAGAAAGATATTTCACAACGAGAGTGATAGCTAGAGAGACATACGAGGGAATGCAAGATATCTCTAGGGAGAGAGGGTGTGTGTGAGCGACATACAAGAGAACAATGGAGAAATATGAGACCCTGGGAGACGGAGTTTGTGTTTGTGTGTGAGAAAGAGATATTGAAGAGGAAGAGTCGTAGGTTCTCATATCTAAGGAGCGAAAGACATCTCTGTATGAGGGGTGTGCGAGTGGCACACATGGGAATAGTAGAGAGAAATGAGACCCCGGGAGACAAAGTTTTGTGTTTGTGTGAGAGAAAGAGATTCCACATGGAGAATCATAGTTAGAGACACATAGCAGGGAGCGAGATATACTTAGAGAGAGATAGAGTGATGAAGGTCGAGGGAGAGAGTACCGTCAGTGTGTTACGAAGATAAAAGATCATTGTCGACATACAGGTAGCACGAAAGATACCTGAGAGACGATGGACGCGTATAGGTCCAGAGAGATAGTCCTATATAAGCATGAGTGATAGCTATATGAGACGAATATCTGGATTAAAGGGGATTCAAATATTTAAACTGGAGATCACGACATCGATAATATCATAACGCAAATTGGTGTATCAAACATGCATATTCATTTGAATTTGGGCACACGTGTAATGTTATATAGTTTATCAATATTGGTGATCCATAGATTATTCAATTACAAACAATGCATGGTTTATATGCAATTAATGTCTAAACGGGTTTACACTATATGTTACGTGTGTGAAACACATTATACATGTTTGAGAAGTAAAAAAACCGCATGAAACACACATTAATTGGAGACAGTTAGCGAGGAATGCATACATTGGATTTCAACATAAAGTGGTTTCAAATATTTGAAAATCCAAATTGATGGATACAACCTTGTGAATCTGAGATCATGCCATTTGTAAACCATATTTATGTATAAATGGTGTTGTGCTTTTGAAAGTATATATATATAAATGATGTATATAGAATGTAATTCCAATTGAAAATGGATCCCGCCCAAAAAAATAGAATAAAAACGGGATTTGAATTGAGTTGGCACGGTAAACATGCACTCTGCAAAATTTGAACGAAGGGGGGAAAGTCGCAGTAACCGCCCGAAACCACAATCTGCGAGATGGAAATCACTACTGCCTATCCCTGCCACGCAAAGCCTATATGCTGGATTTCTATAGGTTTCGATAGGGGTAGGTTTGTAATTTCACCCAAACGTGATGTAGCGCCTCTCACCCGGATTCATACACGGTGGGCGCCAAAACACAGTGTGTCCTCGGCCGAAATCGACTCCCTCCCCGATTCATATTCATACACGGTGGACGCCAAAAACAACTCTCGTCGGCAAATATTCGGTGTATGCGAGATTACCGTCCTATCCCCAACCGACTAGTGTTGTTGTGATGTAGTAGAAATTTGAAACAGGGCTAAGTTTGTAAATTTCCTCACATTTGAGATAAGCGCGCCCTGAATACATGGTCCCCCCTTCCTCTCTACCTCCCTTTTCCCCATCCGTACTCCGTGGGCGCCAAAACACCCTCTCCACCCCACCCTCCTCCGTCCGCCGCCGTCCACCACCCCATCCACCGCCGTCCTCCTCCACCATGCCGGAGCTGATACCCCGACGCCTCCGTCCATTACAAGAATCGACCTCTCTCATCCACGGCTTCGGACCGGGATCCTTGCATCCCGTCCTCTCGCTTCATCCCCGCCGTTGTCCACCTTGCCGGCGCCGCTCCTAGGACCGTCTCGTCCACCGCGCCCCGCCGCCACCGTCTACCCTCCTACATCTGCTTCCACGCCGCCGACAGCCATCGCTACCGCAGCACCATCAAATTCTCAGCAGATGCGTACACGGCGCCGCGCCAGAGGCGGTACTCTTTCGTATCTGCTCAACTTATTTATCATAGCAAGAAAATAGATCGCCACTGCTTTACTCTGATTTCTTGTCTTGGTTGCGAAGTTGCCTTTGTCCGGTTTGCACCTTCAGATCCTCCATGGAACGCTCAACACCATACTCACAATGCTTATGGTTTTCCCCTTTTATATTCCACACTAGTTAAATCACAGTAGACTAAATTTCAAAATTGGGTCAATCGATTTTTTAGAGCTCGCCGAAGTTCGCCGGTGCGATCGAAGGGGCTCGGGTGGGGACGGTGGTTGTGGGAGGTGGTGGTGGGGTCGAATGAAGAAAACTCGATGCGGGTGGGGCGGGGGTGGGGGTGGCGGAGGAACACAGGCGGTGGGGCCGGTGGTTCGGCCGGCGGCCCGTGCCGTGTTCTGTATGGGAAGCACAGTATGTTCCTTGTCAGGAAGGGGAGCAGGGACATCTGCAGTCAATAGCTGATAGAGCTAGCCTGTACGTGATCGATAGGATTTCAATTACTAGCGGCAATACAACACCGTAATTTCCAGCCAGTTCCACTTTCCCGATTTATATATCCTGGTTATGGTCTACCCCTGTTATGTACACTATGATCTGCCTAGTTGTTGTGTGCTCTTGTTATCATGGTTTGGCAATAAACTCTCTATACAGTATATTATGAACCTATCATCTGCCAGCTATCCTTACTTCTGGAGCCTATTTTTTGTGTACTTGTGCCAGATTATATAAATGCACGCACCATATTACAGCACACATGAGCTCTCTCATCAGAATCCAGTGATAGCACACAAGTGTTTACAGGGGCGCCCCTATATTAGAATATCATCTGCATTACAAAGATAATCTCACAACTATTTATGTTTTCATGGTTCTCAGATATTATACGCAATTACAGTGAATATCAGAATCCGTGCATCAGAAGAATATTGTGGAATACTGCAATGACTTACAAAATTGGCAGCAAGGCATTGAGTGCCATTCTGGAAGCAATGAAACTCGTACGCTCCCCACCTGTTGATTCTTGTTCAGAATATCATCCTAATGACTATTCTAACCTCGAGGAGTAAAAGGCAGATGGTCTGTCTTGTTCACCCATCAAGGTGCCTGTTCTAATTTGGCAAGGTTTTATTGATTGCGCATATCTTGCATATGTTGTCTTGCATTTCTTCTACTTTGTTGCACCACCATCTGCTTAGTTTACTCATCATATATATCGAGATGCCATGCCCATCCATTATCAATACATATTCCATCTGTCATCATACCATATTTTTTCACTCAAATGTTGTTCTTGTGCATCAGACATCAAAAAGGAACAGGGTGATTGCCGAACCTGAAGGGGCACCAGCAAAGTCCTTGAAAAACGTGGTGGTGCCGGAGAAATCAGACAGCACCCCACTTATATTGGTTGTACAACCAGTGACACAAAACGTAGGACCGACTCCAGCAGATGGTACCCATACTTCACTGGCCACACCACTAGCCCCACCACACAGGACCTGCACTCCAGCAAAAGGTATACCGATTTCATTTGCCATAGCACCAACTGTACCACAAAAAAATCCCACTCCAGCAAAAAGTACAGCAAGTCCACCGGCCGAATACCTATTCCAACTGCAGAGACGGCCAATTCCTGCAGATTGGAACCCCATTCCATTTATTCCCAGTTTAAAAGACAATGCTTTCAATGTTGTTAGGGACTACGTGCATATATTCCCATCATGGGAAGATTATTGTGAAGACAAACACCATTTTCACATCTTCCTGTCCAACTTACGTGTAAGTGCTATTATTCATGGTTATTATTTTCCTGTTTTCTACTGATTGAACACATCAATGATTTACATTACATTGTTGTAACTAGGCGAGGGTCAATCTGGATAGTCATGACGAGCAAAGCTTGCTTGTGCTTTTCAAGGAAGCATTGCAGCAGTATCGGTGTTACCTGAGGAAATCACACTTTGATGGCAAGTCAAACGAATTTCTGGTGAAGTCTCCTGTGCTAAATTTAGAAGACATTGAATGGAAAAACCTTGTTATGAACTGGTCTCGTTCCCAGGATGAGGTATTGTCTATGAAATCACATGACAATTTGAACTTCTACTTTTCCGCATGTGCCTTACGGATCTTTTTTGCAGGAAATCTGCTCAAAGAAGAATTCCAGTTTGACAAGAACGACAGGATATCGCAAATATGATGCCCTCTGCTTTGCTCTTGTTAGTACTTGTTGTCCTGTATCACTGTACTTGCATACATACCTGGTTCATTATGTGACAACAGTATGCATGATAGCTTGCTTATCAATTGTTCGCTCCAAATTATCTGATCTGTATGAATGGTTACATTAGTGTAGAATATATCCAATGCCAATGTTTTTTTAGCTCTGCATTGTTCTTGTAAGTACATGCTGTCCTTTATCAGTGTACTTATAATGACAGGTAGTTGTTCATGTACCATCACTCTGCAGCTTATTTTCCTTTGCCCTCCATTTTCTACACATCAGATCTATATTTACTCTTACCATAAGGTTGGTACTGAAGAAGTTTAGTTGTGCATTGCTCTTGGCTGTACCTTTTGCCTGTATCGCTGCACTTACATTTATAGCTACTTGGTTATGTAGCATCACTCTTCATCTTATCTTAAATATTCTCCATTTTTCGTATATTATCACATCTATATTTACTCTTAACAAAATGTAGAATAAAGGCAATGCTTTTGAAGAAGATTCTGTGGTAAACTTCTTGAATTGCCCCCCCCCCATCAGCATGGACAAGGCCTTTATAGAGCCTGTCTTCACCAATAATGTAAGTTTGTCCATCTCAAGCCTTCAAACTTTGTTGTATATATTTGGTTAGGCATGACTGCAACAGCTGTTTATTTTTGGTGTTTGCATCAAATTGCTTGTTTAAAGTTTATTATATGTAGTTCATAAACAAAAGTTTGTCCTTTCTCAATTTAAGTTTTCAGTTGTACAACCAAGTTCCTTCTTCATACCATGTAAATTAAACTATATAGAGCAAGTGATCTTCTTTTGCACTGCATGTATACTTCTGTTCTTCATCCATAATCTAGTGGTGTGGTGAACCTACCCACTACAACACAATGTCATATTCTGCAATGTCTTAACTATGAACAATGTCATATCATTCTACTATTATTTAAACCGTCTCTTTATTTGCCAATCTGAAATGGTATAAATTGACAGCACACTAACCATTGATACTTATGAGTTCTTGATCTGTAATCCAGTGGTGTCGTGAAGCTGCCAACTCCTTCACAATGTCATTTCCTGCCATGTCTTGACCTGAACAATACCATATTGTGTTAATGCAAAATTAAAGTGTGTCACTTTATTCGTCAGTAAGAAATGTGATGAATTGTCAGCACTGATACTTTTATGTGCAAAACCTGTCATATGTCTGCTTGTTTATCTTTCAGAGTGAGGAAGATATAAGTGTTGAACAAGCGCAGTCTCATCATCTTGCTCAGCTGCTTGCGCTACAGCTCCCCAGCAGGGCTAAGCTTTCCTAAACTCTATTGAAGTGTTGTTGGTTTTGTATATTATTTTGTCGGCGTGTTTATTTGCACTGGTGGCGATCTTTGATGCCCAGTGTATGTAATCTGCTGTCTGCTTATGCTTTATTATCATAATGGCGAACTTTGATGCCCAGTGGATGTAATATGACGTAATTTCTTTATTGTATAGTCTAGGTTTTTTCTTATTCACGATGCTGCAGTTATTTTACTGTATATATATCCTGTCTTCGCAGTAAACCGGCCAAACCGTAAAATTACGGTACATAATCGGGCCGTCATGCAATCACGATGTAGGTTGGGCCTGAAACGTGTCGAACAGCTCACGGGCCGGCAGCAGCCCTAAATGAACCCCGGCCCATGATTGTGCGAATCAAATCACGGGCTTTTAACTGGCCAAAAAATTGTCTCGATCCTTGTTTGGCCCAATCAGATATCGGCTGCGAGCAGGCCGGATGCAAACCGGGCCGTAGTTAGGCCCAACTATATGACGGGCTTTTAACAGGATGAAATTAATATAGGGCCAAAATGTTAAACAGACCCTTAACAGGGCAAAACTAATATCAGGCCGAATTACTAAGTGGGCCTTTAGCAAGTGGGCCCAAAAGCATAGTGTCCAGTTAACGGGCCGAATCTAATACGGGCCATAATTGAGCCCAAAGCCTCTTAAAGGGTCGGACCTGATCTAGGCCGTAATTTGGCCTGGAACGTGGTAGGCCTTTAACGGGCCGGATCTCATATGGGCCACTATTAGGCCCGGAGTGTGGCAGGCCAATAATGGACCGGATCAAATATGGGCCGGCATTTGGCCCAAAACATGGCAGGCAGTTAATGGGCCGACCTACTAGGGTCCTCAAAATCTTGTGGGCCTACAGCTGGGCCGGCCCATTAACGTCGGCGAAATCTCATGGGCCTTTAGCTGGGCCAGCCCATTATGATCCTCAAGAATCTTGTGGGCCTTTACCTGGGTCGTCCCATTACGACACACAAAAATCTTGTGGGCCTTTACCTGGGCCGGCCCATTATGGCCCACAACATCTTGTGGGCCTTTAGCTGGGCCAGCCCATTATGGTCCGCAAAATCTTGTGGGCCTTTAGCTGGGCCGGCCCATTATGGTCCACAAAATCTTGTGGGCCTTTAGTTGGGCCGGCCCATTTAAACTTGTTGGGTCGTGCCACGTGTCGACGTATCATAGGCGCCTTCTGTCCAGTGAGTGGATGACATCTATCCCGACGATGAGCCTACACGTGTTTCCTCTAGCCAATGATGATTTTACACGTGGAAAATCCCCATTGGTCGGGGCTATTAACGGGTTATCGGATCCAAAACCCGACCCGATAGCTTAACGGCGTTCCGTTATGGTGGATGCCACGTGTCGGTTACCCTTGACGAAAGCACTTCTGTGACGCGCGATTTATCGTTATGGAATTGGACACTTCCGTGATGATAATTTTGGTAATTTCATGGAACACTTCTACGACAGCGCGGGTATGACTATCTTGATTCTGTCATAAATTTGTCATGGATGTATATGCATGACAAAAAAAGCGACCTACTGTGACAAACACGTATCATCACGGAAGTGTATTTTTTTGTAGTGAATATATCTTAATGCTATGGTTGGGTTTTACCTTAATGAACGTTAATAGTTGCGGATGCTTGCTAATAGTTCCAATCATAAGTGCATAGAATTCAAAGTCACGGATGACATGCTAGCAGTGGCCTCTCCCACATAATACTTGCTATCGGTCTAGTAAAGTAGTCAATTGCTTAAGGGGCAATTTCGCAACTCCTACCACCACTTTTCCACACTCGCTATATTTAATTTATTGTTTCTTTATCTAAACAGCCCCTACTTTTTATTTACTTACTCTTTATTATCTTGCAAACCTATCCAACAACACCTACAAAGTACTTCTAGTTTCATACTTGTTCTGGGTAAAGCGAACGTCAAGCGTGCGTAGAGTTGTATCGGTGGTCGATAGAACTTGAGGGAATATTTGTTATACATTTAGCTCCTCGTTGGGTTTGACATTCTTACTTATCGAAAACTGTTGCGATCCTTTATAATTGTGGGTTATCAAGACCTTTTTCTGGCGCCGTTGCCGGGGAGCAATAGCGTGGGGTGAATATTCTCGTGTGTGCGTGTTTGCTTTATCACTAAGTAATTTTTATTTGCTGTTCTTAGTTGTTTTCTATCTTTAGTTATGGGTAGGAAACACAAAATACCAAAAAAATTAGTTGTACCTACTAAACCAATGGTTGAAGAACCACTCAAAATCTATCACACTGTTGAAGCTTATTACTTGGATCATCTTCGATCCCTATTTGCTCATGCTGAAACCCCAACTAGCTTAGTTGAGGGCAAATCTTTAGATGAGCATGCTTGTTATGTGCGACACCGTATATCTGAAAAGGGAAACGTTTACTGGATCAAATTCATCGTTTGCAATGCTATGCTTGGAATTTATGTGAAATATATGATTTTATTTGTTGTTCTGAAAACCCTAAGAAACACCTTCCCTATCAATGTGAGTTTAGTGATAATGGAATTGTATCTTCGTATGCTAAGGGTGTTTATAGTTACTATGATGTTCAACAAATCGAAGAATTTGTTGCTTTTAAGGGTGCTTACGAAATTGCTTCTTTGATTGAAAAGTATGATGCTACTCTTTACAAATATGAAAATTTTGACATACTTAAATATTGCTATGATAATTATGCTTCTAATGCCTATGTTGAACCATATATTGAGGACTACTCTGCTGTCCAAGAAGAGACTAATATTTTGCAGGAGTTTATGGAAGAAGAAATTGATGAAACTGTGAGCTCATTGGATGAAAAAGATGATGAGGAGAGCGAAGGACAAAAGGAGGAAGAGCGGATTAGCTACCCGTGTCCACCTTCTAATGAGAGTAACTCTTCAACTCATACATTGTTTAATTTCCCTTCGTGCTTACCGAAGAATGATTGCTATGATGCTTGTTATGATCCCGTTGATTCTCTTGAAATAACCCTTTTTGATGATGCTTGTGGCCAAGATGCCAATATGAATTATGCTTATGGAGATGAACTTGCTATAGTTCCTTATGTTAAACATGAAATTGTTGCTATTGCACCCACACATGATAGTCCTGTTATCTTTTTGAATTCTCCAAACTACACTATATCGAAGAAGTTTGCTCTTATTAAGGAATATATTGATGGGTTGCCTTTTACCGTTGCACATGATGATTTTGATGAATATAATATGCATGTGCTTGCTGCTCCTACTTGCAATTATTATGAGAGAGGAACTATATCTCCACCTCTCTATGTTTCCAATATGATAAAATTGCAAGAAACTGTTTATACTATGCATTGGCCTTTACTATGTGTGCATGAATTGTTCTTTTATGACATGCCGATGCATAGGAGTTAGACTTCGTCATTACATGATATATGTTACCTTGTGCTCACCACTAAATTACAAATCATTGTTAATTAAAATTGGCTTTGATATACCTTGGGATCCGGGTGGATCCATTACTTGAGCACTATATGCCTAGCTTAATGGCTTTAAAGAAAGCGCTGCCAGGGAGACAACCCAGAAGTTTTAGAGAGTCATTTATTTCTGTTGTGTGATTTTATAAAGTTTAAATATAAAAATAATGTGCCAAGGTTTGCCTTTAGGATGTTTACATTTGCTTGATGGTTTGTACGGTGCAGGACAGAAACTTTGCCTGTAGTGCACAATTTTACATTTTTAGCTGGAACGTCAAATGGGTCTGATTCTTTCTGCACTGTATTCCTATACAAATTGTTTATTTTTCCTAATTTTGATAGAATTTTTCAAGTATCATAAGTATGGTGAATGTTCAGATTATTACAGACTGTTCTGTTTTAGACAGATTCTGTTTTTGATGCATAGTTTGCTTGTTTTGATGAAACGATTCATATCAGTGGATTAAGCCATGAAAAAGTTATATTGCAGTAGACACAATGCAAAAGCAAAATATGAATTGGTTTGCAACAGTACTTAGAGTAGTGATTTGCTTTATTATACTAACGGATCTTACCGAGTTTTCTGTTGAAGTTTTGTATCAATGAAGTGTTCGATGATCGAGAAGGTCTCGATGTGAGAAGAAGGAAGAGATGCAAGAGCTCAAGCTTGGAGATGCCCGAGGCACCCCAAGTAAATATTCAAGGAGACTCAAGCGTCTAAGCTTGGGGATGCCCCGTAAGGCATCCCCTCTTTCTTCAACAAGTATCGGTATGTTTTCGGATTCGTTTCGTTCATGCGATATGTGCAATCTTGAAGCGTCTTTTGCATTTAGTTTTCATTTATATTTTATGCACCATGCTGGTATGAGATAGTCCTTGATTGATTTATAGAATGCTCTATGCACTTCACTTATATCTTTTGAGTATGGCTTTATAGAATGCTTCATGTGCTTCACTTATATCATTTGAAGTTTGGATTGCCTGTTTCTCTTTACATAGACAACCGCCATTTGTAGAATGCTCTTTTGCTTCACTTATATTTGTTAGAGCATGGGCATATCTTTTGTAGAAAGAATTAAACTCTCTTGCTTCACTTATATCTATTTAGAGAGATGACAGGAATTGGTCATTCACATGGTTAGTCATAAAATCCTACATAAAACTTGTAGATCACTGAATATGATATGTTTGATTCCTTGCAATAGTTTTGCGATATAAAGATGGTGATATTAGAGTCATGCTAGTGGGTAGTTGTGGATTAGTAGAAATACTTGTGTTGAGGTTTGTGATTCCCGTAGCATGCACGTATGGTGAACCGTTATGTAACGAAGTTGGAGCATGAGGTATTTATTGATTGTCTTCCTTATGAGTGGCGGTCGGGGACGAGCGATGGTCTTTTCCTACCAATCTATCCCCCTAGGAGCATGCGCGTAGTACTTTGTTTCGATGACTAATAGATTTTTGCAATAAGTATGTGAGTTCTTTATGACTAATGTTGAGTCCATGGATTATACGCACTCTCACCCTTCCACCATTGCTAGCCTCTCTAGTATCGCGCAACTTTCGCCGGTACCTTAAACCCACCATATACCTTCCTGAAAACAGCCACCATACCTACCTATCATGGCATTTCCATAGCCATTCCGAGATATATTGCCATGCAACTTTCATCATCATCATATACATGACTTGAGCATTCATTGTCATATTGCTTTGCATGATCTTAAGATAGCTAGCATGATGTTTTCATGGCTTGTCCATTTTTTGATGTCATTGCTACGCTAGATCATTGCACATCCCGGTACACCGTCGGAGACATTCATATAGAGTCATACCCTTGTTCTAGATATTGAGTTGTAATATTGAGTTGTAAGTAAATAAAAGTGTGATGATCATCATTATTAGAACATTGTCCCATGTGAGGTTATCAAAATAAAAGTGGCCAAAGAAGCCCCCCC
>NC_057797.1:106370133-106390891 GCF_018294505.1 Triticum aestivum
AAAAAATAAAAAAAGAGAGAGAAAAAAAACAAAAAAACAAAAAAATGAGAGAAAAAGAGAGAAGGGGCAATGTTACTATCCTTTTACCTCACCTGTGTTTCAAAGTAGCACCATGTTCTTCATATAGAGAGTCTCTTGAGTTATCACTTTCATATACTAGTGGGAATTTTCATTATAGAACTTGGCTTGTATATTCCAACGATGGGCTTCCTCAAATGCCCTAGGTCTTCATGAGCAAGCAAGTTGGATGCACACCCACTTAGTTTCAGTTTGAGTTTTCATATACTTATAGCTCTAGTGCATCCGTTGCATGGCAATCCCTACTCACTCACATTGATATCTATTGATGGGCATCTCCATAGCCCGTTGATATGCCTAGTTGATGTGAGACTATCTTCTCCTTTTTGTCTTCTCCACAACCACCATTCTATTCCACCTATAGTGCTATGTCCATGGCTCACGCTCATGTATTGCGTGAAAGTTGAAAAGGTTTGAGAACGTCAAAAGTATGAAACAATTGCTTGGCTTGTCATCGGGATTGTGCATGATGTGAGTATTTTGTGTGAAGAAGATGGAGCATAGCCAGACTATATGATTTTGTAGGGATAACTTTCTTTGGCCATGTTATTTTGAAAAAACATGATTGCTTTATTAGTGGGCTTGAAGTATTATTGTTTTTATGTCAAATGATAGACTATTGCTTTGAATCACTCGTATCTTAATATTCATGCCATGATTAGATTACATGATCAAGATTATGCTAGGTAGCATTCCACATCAAAAATTATCTTTTTTTATCATTTACCTACTCGAGGACGAGCAGGAATTAAGCTTGGGGATGATGATACGTCTCCATCGTATCTATAATTTTTTATTGCTTCATGCCAATATTCTACAACTTCCATATACTTTTGGCAACTTTTTATACTATTTTTGGGACTAACATATTGAGCCAGTGCCTAGTGCCAGTTCCTGTTTGTTGCATGTTTTTTGTTTCGCAGAATATCCATATCAAACGGAGTCCAAACGGGATAAAAACTGACAGAGATTTTTTTTGGAATATATATGATTTTTGGGAAGAAAAATCCACGCGAGACGGTGCCCGAGGTGGCCACGAGGTAGGGGGGCGCGCCTGCCCCCCAGGCGCGCCCCTGACCCTCATGGGCCACCCGTAAGGCAGTTGGTGCCCTTCTTTCGCTGCAAGAAAGCAAATTTCTAGATAGAGATCATGTCAAAATTTCAGCCCAGTCGGAGTTATGGATCTCCGGGAATATAAGAAACGGTGAAAGGGAAGAATCGAAGAACGCAGAAACAAAGAGAGACATAGAGACAGATCCAATCTCGAAGGGGCTCTCGCCCCTCCCGTGCCATGGAGACCATGGACCAGAGGGGAAACCCTTCTCCCATCTAGGGAGAAGGTCAAGGAAGAAGAAGAAGGAGGGGGGCTCTCTCCCCCTCGCTTCCGGTGGCACCGGAGTGCCACCGGGGGCCATCATCATCACCACGATCTACACCAACACCTCCGCCATCTTCACCAACATCTCCATCACCTTCCCCCCTCTATCTATAGCGGTCCACTCTCCCGCAACCCGTTGTACCCTCTACTTGAACATGGTGCTTTATGCTTCATATTATTATCCAATGATGTGTTGCCATTCTATGATGTCTGAGTAGATTTTCGTTGTCCTATCGATGGTTGATGAATTGCTATGATTGATTTAATTTGCTTGTGGTTATGTTGATGTCCTTTGGTGCCCATCATATGATTGCGTGCGTGGATCACACCCTAGGGTTAGTTGTATGTTGATAGGACTATGTATTGGAGGGCAAGAGTGACAGAAGCTTCAACCTAGCATAGAAATTGATGCATACGGGATTGAAGGGGGACCAATATATCTTAATACTATAGTTGGGTTTTACCTTAATGAACGTTAGTAGTTGTGGATGCTTGCTAATAGTTCCAATCATAAGTGCATAGAATTCCAAGTCACGGATGACATGCTAGCAGTGGCCTCTCCCACATAATACTTGCTATCGGTCTAGTAAAGTAGTCAATTACTTAAGGGGCAATTTCGCAACTCCTACCACCACTTTTCCACACTTGCTATATTTACTTTATTGTTTCTTTATCTAAACATCCCCTACTTTTTATTTACGTACTCTTTATTATCTTGCAAATCTATCCAACAACACCTACAAAGTACTTCTAGTTTCATACTTGTTCTAGGTAAAGCGAACGTCAAGCGTGCGTAGAGTTGTATCGGTGGTCGATAGAACTTGAGGGAATATTTGTCCTACCTTTAGCTCCTCGTTGGGTTCGACACTCTTACTTATCGAAAACTGTTGCGATCCCCTATACTTGTGAGTTATCACTCTGCAGTTCCCCCATGGTGAATCCAGCTCAGAAGCGAGAAGTGACTTCTTGATCCTCCTCCATGGCATCTATTCTCTTCAAATCAGCCTCCATCTCTTCCTCCGTTGCTGGCCCAAAGTGGTCAACATTGTTGTTTGTCATTGATCTCAGTGCCGGATGAGACACCCGACTCTCCCCGACTGACTCTTGCGAAGACATCTTGCTCTAATCTGCAGTAGCAACATCTCGAAACACAAACAGAGGATAATTGCGTGATACGGGAGTCAAAACCTCCGGGAGATTATATAATGATTTTTTACCGACCAAAATACGTAACATGTAAGAAAACGGAGTCCGGAGAGCACATGAGGTGCCCACGAGGTAGGGGGCGCGCCCAGGGGGTAGGGCGCGCCCTCCACCCTCGTGGGGGCCTCGTGTCCTTCCCGGACTGCTTCTTATTTTTCTATTTTTCTAAATATTTCAAAATGGAAGAAAATTGCCATTAGAACTGTTTTGGAGTTGGTTTACTTACGTACCACATACCTATTCCTTTTCGGAGTCTGAAATGTTCCGGAAAGTGTCCCTTATGTATTCCTCCGGGGTTACGGTTTCAATAACATTGGTTTCGACATTTATAGGATTACCTAAGATATAATGTTTGATTCTTTGACTGTTCACCACCTTCGGATTTGTGCCTTCGAAGTTGTTGATTTTTATGGCACCGGAACAATAGACCTCCTCGATAACGTAAGGACCTTCCCATTTAGAGAGAAGCTTTCCTGCAAAAAATCTTAAAACGAGAGTTGTATAGAAATACATAATCACCTACATTAAACTCACGCTTTTGTATCCTTTTGTCATGCCATCTTTTAACTGTTTCTTTAAATAATTTGGCATTCTCGTAGGCTTGGGTTCTCCATTCATCTAGTGAGCTAATGTCAAATAACCTCTTCTCACCGGCAAGTTTGAAATCATAATTGAGCTATTTAATAGCCCAATATGCCTTATGTTCTAGTTCTAGAGGTAAGTGACATGCTTTTCCATAAACCATTTTATACGGAGACATACCCATAGGATTTTTATATGCAGTTTTATAGGCCCATAATACATCATCAAGTTTCTTGGACCAATTCTTTCTAGATCTATTAACAGTCTTTTGCAAAATTAATTTGAGCTCTCTATTACTCAATTCTACTTGACCACTAGACTGTGGGTGATAAGGAGATGCAATTCTATGATTAACATCATATTTAGCAAGCATTTTACGGAAATCACCATGAATAAAATGTGAACCACCATCAGTCATTAAATATCTAGGGACTCCAAACCTTGGAAAAATAACTTCTTTAAGCATCTTAATAGAGGTGTTATGATCAGCACTACTAGTTGGAATAGCTTCTACCCACTTAGTAACGTAATCAACAACAACTAAAATATGTGTGTATCCATTGGAGGCAGGAAAAGGTCCCATATAATCAAAGCCCCATACATCAAATGGTTCAATAACAAGTGAATAATTCATAGACATTACTTGACGTCTACTAATATTACCAATTCTTTGACATTCATCACAAGATACAACAAACTTACGGGCATCCTTGAAGAGAGTAGGCCAATAAAAACCGGATTGCAATACCTTATGTGCAGTTCTATCTCCGACGTGGTGTCCTCCATAAGGTTCGGAGTGACACTTGCGTAGGATCTGTTCCTGTTCATGCTCAGGTACACAACGTCTAATAACACCATCTACTCCTTCTTTATAAAGGTGTGGGTCATCCCAAAAGTAATGCCTCAAATCATAGAAGAATTTTTTCTTTTGCTGGTATGTGAAACTAGGTGGTATAAATTTAGCAACAATGTAATTAGCATAATCAGCATACCATGGAGCAGTATGAGAAGCATTTATGACATTTAATTGTTCATCAGGAAAGCTATCATCAATAGGTAGTGGGTCATCAAGAACATTCTAGCCTAGACAAGTTGTCTACAACGGGGTTCTCAGCTCCCCTTCTATCAATAATATGCAAATCAAATTCTTGTAGCAAGAGAACCCATCTAATAAGTCTAGGTTTAGCATCTTTCTTTTCCATGAGATATTTAATAGCAGCATGATCAGTGTGAATAGTTACTTTAGAATCAACAATATAAGGTTTGAACTTATCACAAGCAAATACAACTGCTAAGAATTCTTTTTCAGTAGTAGCATAATTTCTCTGAGCATTGTCTAGAGTTTTACTAGCATATTGAATAACATTTAATTTCTTAGCAACTCTTTGCCCTAGAACAGCACCTACATCATAATCACTAGCATCACACATAATTTCAAAAGGTAAATTCCAATCAGGTGGCTAAACAATAGGTGCAGAGATTAATGCTTTCTTAAGTATTTCAAATGCTTCTACGCAATCATCAACAAAAACAAATGGTATATCTTTTTTGTAATAAATTAGTCAGAGGCCGAGAAATTTTTTAGAAGTCCTTAATGAACTTCCTATAAAAACCGGCATGACCAAGGAAACTTCTTATACCTTTGATGTCCTTGGGACATGGCATCTTTTCAATAGCATCAACCTTGGCTTTATCAACCTCAATACAATACCTTCATTAACCATAAAGTGGCACTTCTCCCAATTCAAGACAAGGTTAGTTTCTTCACATCTCTGCAAAACTCGATCAAGTTTGCTTAAGAAATCATCAAAAGAGGATCCATAGACGGAGAAATCGTCCATGAAAACCTCACATATCTTTTCACAAAAGTCAGAGAATATAGCCATCATGCATCTTTGAAAGGTAGCAGGTGCATTACATAAACCAAAAGGCATACATCTATAAGCAAAAGTACCAAAAGGGCAAGTAAAAGTAGTCTTTGATTGATCATTGGCTGACACAGGTATTTGAGAGAAACCAGAATAACCATCTAGAAAGCAAAAATGTGTATGTTTGGATAATCTTCTAGCATTTGATCGATAAAAGGTGAGGGGTAATGATCTTTTTCAGTAGCTTTATTTAATTTGCGGAAATCAATTACCATCCTATAACCTGTAATAATTCTTTGCGGGATCAACTCATCTTTATCATTAGGAACGGCAGTAATACCTCCCTTCTTAGGGACACAATTGACAAGACTTACCCACTGACTATCATCAAAGGGATAAATTATACCTACCTCAAGAAGCTTTAGTATTTCCTTTCTTACCACTTCCTTCATCTTAGGATTCAGTCGTCGTTGATGATCACGAACTGGTTTGGCATCTTCCTCTAAATTTATTTTGTGTTGACACAGAGTGGGACTAATGCCCTTAAGATCATCAAGAGTATACCCAATAGCATCACGGTGCTTCTTTAGAGTTTTCAATAATCTCTCTTCTTCATGCTCTGAAAGGTTAGCACTAATAATAATAGGATATATCTTTTTCTCATCAAGATAAGCATATTTAAGAGTCGGTTTAAGTTGAAACACGGGATCACCCTTGGGTGGAGGAGGGTCCCCTAGGATTTCAACAGGCAAAATGTGTTTCAGGACGGGTTCCTGTTTAAAGAATACTTCATCTATTTCCCTTCTTTCTTTCATAAACATATCATTTTCATGGTCTAGCAAATATTGTTCTAAAGGATCACTAGGAGGTACGGCAATAGAAGCAAGACCAATAATTTCATCTTTACTAGGCAATTCCTCTTCACGGTGTTGTCTACGAAATTTAGAGAAATTAAATTCATGAGACATATCACCTAAGACAATAGTAACAACATCCTTTTTGCAATCTATCTTAGCATTAACAGTGTTCAAGAAGGGTCTACCAAATATAATGGGACAAAAGCTATCTTGTGGGGAACCAAGAACAAGAAAATCAACAGGATATTTAGTTTTCCCACACAAGACTTCAACATCTCTAACAATTCCAATTGGTGAAATAGTATCTCTATTGGCAATTTTAATTGTGACATCAATATCTTCTATCTCAACATGTGCAATATCATGCATAATTTCTTTGTATAAGTCATGAGGTGTAGCACTAGCACTAGCACCCATATCACACAAGCCATGATAACAATGATCTCCTATTTTAACAGAAATAACAGGCATGCCTACCAAAGATATGGGTTTATCTTTAGCACAAGGTTTAGCAATTCTAGCAGTCTCATCACGGAAATGAATAGCATGCCCATCAATATTATCAGACAAGAGATCTTTAACAATAGCAATATTATGTTCAACTTTAATTTGCTCAGCAGGTGTATAAGTTCTAATATTGCTTTTACGAACCACAGTTGAAGCTTTAGCATGATCTTTTATCCTAACATGAAAAGGTGGTTTCTCAACATAAGCAGTAGGAACAATAGGATCATTATAAGTGACAGTCTTTTCTTCAACTTTAATAGGTGCAGCTACTTTTACTTCTATGGGAGGATGATATTTAAACCACTTCTCCCTAGGGAGATCAAAATGAGTAGCAAAAGATTCACAGAAAGAAGTTACTATCTCAGAGTCAAGTCCATATTTAGTGCTAAATTTACGAAAAACATCGGTATCCATAAAAGATTTAACACAATCATACTTAGGTGTCATACCTGACTCCTTACCTTCATCGAGGTCCCAATCTTCAGAGTTGCGTTTAATTCTTTCCAATAAATCCCATTTGAATTCAATAGTCTTCGTCATAAAAGAGTCAGCACAAGAAGTATCGAGCATGGTGCGATTGTTATTAGAAAGCCGAGCATATACATTTTGAATAATCATTTCTCTTGAGAGCTCATGATTGGGGCATGAATATAACATTGATTTAAGCCTCCCCCAAGCTTGAGCGATGCTTTCTCCTTCGCGAGGCCAAAAATTATATATATAATTGCGATCACGATGATGCATAGGATAAAACTTCTGATGAAATTCCAATTTCAATCGTTTGTAGTTCCATGACCCCGTATCATCACATAGCCTATACCATGTCAATGCATCTTCCTTCAAAGATAAAGGAAAGACCTTCTTCTTAATAACATCTCCGGGTACACCTGCAAGCTTAAATAATCCACAAACTGCATCCACATATATTAAGTGCTCATCAGGATGCGTTGTTCCGTCTCCTGCAAAAGGATTAGCTAGCAGTTTTTCTATCATACCCGAAGGAATTTCAATGCAGACATTTTCATTTTTAGTAGGTTCAGTAGGTTGAGGAGAAACTCTTTGCTCTACTGGTCGGGGCGAAGATACCCCGAACAAGCCCCTCAGAGGATTACTTTCCATAGTAACAAGTGACAGTAAATTTCAGCACACTATATAAATTTTTCCTTACCAAATTCCACCTACCAAAGGCGCTTCACTCCCCGGCAACGGCGCCAGAAAAGAGTCTTGATGACCCACAAGTATAGGGGATCTATTGTAGTCCTTTCGATAAGTAAGAGTGTCGAACCCAACGAGGAGCAGAAGGAAATGATAAGCGGTTTTCAGCAAGGTATTCTCTGCAAGCACTGAAATAATAGGTAACAGATAGTTTTGTAATAGGATAATTTGTAACGAGTAACAAGTAACAAAAGTAAATAAAGTGCAGCAAGGTGGCCCAATCCCTTTTGTAGCAAAGGACAAGCCTGGACAAACTCTTATATGATGTAAAGTGCTCCCGAGGACACATGGGAATATCGTCAAGCTAGGTTTCATCACGTTCATATGATTCACGTTCGTTACTTTGATAATTTGGTATGTGGGTGGACCGGTGCTTGGGTGCTGACCTTACTTGGATAAGCATCCCACATATGATTAACCTCTATTGCAAGCATCCGCAACTACAACAAAAGTATTAAGGTAAACCTAACCATAGCATGAAACATATGGATCCAAATCAGCCCCTTACGAAGCAACGCATAAACTAGGGTTTAAGCTTCTGTCACTCTAGCAACCCATGATCTACTTATTACTTACCAATGCCTTCATCTAGGCCCAAATAATGGTGAAGTGGCATGTAGTCGGTGTTCACATAACACCACTAGAGGAGAGACAACATACATCTCATCAAAATATCGAACGAATATCAAATGCACATGACTACTATTAGCAAGACTTCTCCCATGTCCTCAAGAACAAACGTAACTACTCACAAAGCATATTCATGTTCATAATCAGAGGGGTATTAATATGCATATAGGATATGAACATATGATCTTCCACCAAATAAACCAACTAGCATCAACTACAAGAAGTAATTAACACTACTAGCAACCCACAGGTACCAATCCCGGACTTGGAGACAAGAATTGGATACAAGAGATGAACTAGGGTTTTGACAGGAGATGGTGCTGGTGAAGCTGTTGATGGAGATTGCCCTCTCCCGATGAGAGGAGCGTTGGTGATGACGATGGCGATGATTTCCCTCTCCCGGAGGGAAGTTTCCCCCGTAGAACAGCTCCGCCAGAGCCCTAGATTGGTTTCGCCAAGGTTCCGCCTCGTGGCGGCGGAGTCTCGTCCGGAAAAATTGCTTATGATTTTTTTCTCATCGAAATACTCCATATAGCAGAAGATGGCTATCGAAGGGCCACTAGGGGGCCCACGAGGCAGGGGGCGCGCCCGGGGGTAGGGCGCGCCCCCACCCTCGTGGGCAGGGTGTGGCCCTCCGGTGAACTTCTTGTGCTCAGTATTTTTTATATATTCTGAAAACGTCTTCCGTGAAGTTTCAGGACTTTTGGAGCTGTGCAAAATAGGTCTCTAATATTTTCTCCTTTTCCAGCCCAGAATCCCAGCTGCCGGCATTCTCCCTCTCTATATAAACCTTGTAAAATAAAAGAGAATAGGCACAAGTATTGTGACATAATGTGTAATAACAGCCCATAATGCAATAAATATCGATATAAAAGCATGATGCAAAATGGACGTATCACTTGCCGAAACACTATCTTTTGACTTACAAAGGAAAGATAAGGGAGCTACAATAACGTTATTTCCCTCCATGTGTTCCATTAACAGTGCTTAAAACAGTGGCCTACAAGCAATTTGTGTACAATAACTGACAATCTACAATATTGTATTTGTAAACATGGCCAATTTTTTTGCCGTGCACATTGGGGAGCTTTATTGCTTTAACCATGTCGTGTTAAAATGAACTCCAAGTGTGTTTACAGTAAAACTTGGGCATTCCTCAAGGCAACACTTGGAAACCGATAAGAGACACACATGCTTGGCACAAATGTCTGCCGAACTATTGACATCCCTTGGGACATGTCTAAGTCATAAAATGCAATAAAACTTGATGATTTCTCCCCTATTTCATCTAAAAGATTTGTTGCATTAAGATCAGAGGTTAACGAAGACCTAAGCAGTAGACTTTCATCACGACATGTAAAAAGTCCTGGAGTTGAGTAAAAATGACCCCCTCCTGGAGAGCCATTCCTTTGACGACCATCGGGTCAGTGACCCCAATGAACGACTTACTCCAAGCTCCCAGGAAGATCAGGTGAGAGCATCTCCAGCCGTGCCCCCAGCAGCCCCTCCCTCCCCAAGGCATTTTTTCGGCGCCGGCGGCCGAAAATCGGCCCAGTCGCGCCCCAGAAGCCCGTTTTTTTGACGGTTTGGACCGAAACTGGCACCGGCGGACCCAGGCCAAACCCGGTGCGCCGGGGGGCGTCTGGGACGCCGGGGAACGCGTTTTTGGCGCGAACGGTGATGGGCCCGCCGCATCAGCGAGACGCCGCTTCGTCGTCCTCATTGCCTCGGTTCCCGCGGGAATCAATGCCAAGGCTACCGCGCCGGTCAGACTCCATTGATACCTCAGGGCGGCGCAGTGAAGGCGCCACCGGCGCGCGTCACACCAGCTCCCGCCACGCGTCGCCCGGCATGCAGGCTCTCGCCGCCCGGCCGCGGCTATAAAAACCGATCCCCCGCTGGTGAACGCCACAATTGCACACTTCGCCTCGGATCGCCACACAAAGCATCACACTCCCTCCCTCCCGCCGATGAGCAAATGGATCAGAGGTTCCCAGGCAACGGCGCGGCGGCAAACGGCTTCGGCATCCGCCATCTCCAAGAGTCAAAGGCGCGCCTCCTCTACGAAGCCGAGTATCCGGCGCCCCCGGGCATGTGTGTGCCGGAGTCATGGAAGCTAAGCGTCGGCGGCGTCTCGGTGCCGCCGGTGCCCGGAGGGGTGGCACTGCAGGCCGAGATCGCTCTCATCCGCTCGTCGCTGACGGAGGAGCAGCGAAACGAGCCGAGGTACGCCGCCGACAGCCACACGTTGTGGACGATGTACTTCGAACGCCGCCGTGAAGACCAGATCGCCTCCACCAACGACATCATCCCCCGCGGACAACGCCGACGGGCGGCGCGACTGGTGGGGCATGCCAGGCCGCATCCTCGAGGCCGTCCTCGACCACATCGAGACCGGCAACACGCCGCGCCTTGAGTACCCGTCGCGACCGTCCTTCTCTCGCTGCTGTGGCAGCTCCTGGACGCCGTGGCGAATGGAGCCGGGGACGTCCTCGTCATCGGGCTCCGGCTCGCTCTCCTCCGGCTCGCCGGTGCTCCGCCCCGTCAAGCCGGAGCCGAAGGAGACGCCGCTCCGGCGCCCTCGTCATCAACGAGGGTGCCCGCTCCTCCCCGCGCTCCCTCCGCCTGGTCCGGCCGAAGCCCGAGCCGGGGCTGCTCCCCGTGAAGCCGGAGCACGCGGACATGGTCGCCCGAGACGACGCGGCCGCCCTCAAGTGGGCGAGGGAGGACTACGTCCGCGAGCAGGTGCTCCGCCAGCGTCGGGCATACGTGAAGCTCCAGGTCCGTCACCGCGGACGCAAGGAGGGTGGCGTCATCGTCCTCGACAGCGACGAGGAGGACGAGGCCAGGCCGTCCAACCCCCCACCGCGCGTCGGGACCCTGGCCAGGGGTGCAGTCGGGACGGCGGCGGCTCCAGTGGGGCGCGCGACGACTACGACGACGACGGCGACGGATCCAGTGGGGCGCGCGATGACTATGACGACGACGGCGGTGACTACACCCGTTTCTACAGACTTCTCGGCATATAGATGGCGGGCGGTGGCCGCGGCGAGCAGGGCTAGGCGTAGTTTGGCGTAGTAGTAAGTGTAGTTTGCATGTTTATCTGTTTTTGTATAAATTTCAATGAAGTTTCGTCGAGTTTGTGCCAGATCGCCGAGTTTGTACGATTTTGTATGAAATATCGCCGAGTTCGTGTGATTTTGACGGCGATCTATGGGTGTCGACTGGGAACGTAATCGCCCCCACGCGTCAAGTATACGTCCTCAGGCGGCATTTTTTCGGTATTCTGAAGGGCCGAACGGCTGGAAATACTCTGAGACCAGACCACCAGATCCTTGACTTGCCTTCTCTGTTTCGCTGCTGTAGCACTGCCTCGAGGATCCACCTCCGCGCCACACGTGGTGTGCCGACCACACGCTCGAAACTTCCACCCCCCCAGCTGCGCAGATGACTCGTCCCCGAACCCTATTTTCCCTCGAATAAAATTTCTGCGCCGCCATCCCGTTCTCCCTCCCTCCTCCGCCCTCCTTTTCCCCCGTGCGAATATCCGCCATAAAATCCCACCGGAAGAGCAAGCAGCCAGCAGAGCCCACCACCGCAGCACGGTCGACCTACCGCGCAGGACCACCGAGCCCCTCCCTCCCTTCCCCCGTGGCCGCTGCGGATCCCCTTTCCTCTGCCTTCTCTCCCCCCGTCAGCTCCTCTTCCGCGCGTGTGGCGGGCGATGGCGGCGGCGGCGGCGGCGGCGGACACTTCCGCGGCTTCCACGACCGGGCTCGCGCTCTCGGAGGCGAGCATCAACTGGGAGAGGTACCCGCCCTTTCTTGCAACGTACTAGTTCTTCTTGTATTCATTCATGCCGCGAGGATGCCTGCGGCGTCGTGTTCCGTTAACTCGTGTGCTAGCTAGTTTAGCCCCTGTTCCTTCGGAAAAGGTAGGATCTTTGGCAGTTTATGCGCAGCGCCTTGCCTTTGTTTATGGTTAGATTTTCTTGATGCGGTGCGAGATTTGGGTTTAGTCTGGGAAATCGGGGATTCGTTCTGGTAGTATTGGTTGAAAGGAAGTCGATTCACGAGCGCGCTTTTGTTCTGGGTTGTGGGAGCAGCCATGCGGTGAGCGCAGTCAGTCAGTTTGAACCGCAACAGAAATTTGTACCTGTCCTCACGCTGAAACTTTAGTTGCGGGGAACGCCAACTTGGCTGCGGTTTCCACCATTTTCTGAACGGAAATAGTGGAGCACGTTTAACTAATTTAGCAAGTTCAGAATCCATCGAATTTAATACTTACACTTTTTCTGTGTGGATAAAGTAGCTTTTAGGCATGGTTTTTGGTATATACGCCATTGATACTTCAGTAAATATGGCATGAAAACAACATATGGTCCGGTTTCGGTATTTACCAAATTGTTTCGGTATATGCCAAATTGACCAAAGTTGACGTGAATTTGAAATTGAGGCAACAACTTTTTAGTTATGTTTGTAACTTTGAACAATGCAAAGTCATCAAGACAATCTTTAGTACTTCTCCATTAATTAGGAAATCTGCATTACAACTACACAGCCGAATAATAGCTGCAGAACACAATTATAATTGTTACTCTAGCCATGTTAATTTCAACTAGCAGTGACTTTGTATCAGTAAAAGCGGCAGGGACCAGCGCATCAAAAAGAATAGAAGCCTGGCTTTGGTGTCACTTGTCCCTAAGCACTGCATTCTTATCACATCAGTGAAAGTGGCAGGGATCAGCGCGGAAAAAAACACCTACATCCAGTGGCGGAGCCAGGAACATTTAATGAGGGGGGGGGGGTGCGGGGGTGCAAGTGATGTTAAATCATATTGGGGAGGGCCAAAGCCAACCAAATCATCCTAATATACGCATATTAGTAGCAAGTAATCACTGATGTAATGGAAAAATCTGCATGTTGGCCTGGGTCGGGGCCCCTGCTGGTCCCCCTGCCTCCGCCACTGCCTACATCTACAAGTTCCATACATTAAAAGATAGCACGGTGCCGGCGGAAAGGGTGGCGGCGAGGGGTCCAGAGTGCCAGAGCTGGGGAGGAGAGGCAGCGAGCACCCAGGTCACGCGTCGGACACTCAGAGGTGTGGCGTTGGAGGAGCGGCTCAACGAGGCTGTGTGGGTGGCTAGCGCGCCGCTGGCTGTTGCGCCTGGCTGCTCCGGCCTGTAGTCGCTCGCTAGGGTCCTGTATGGTGCGTGTGGTGTGGACATGAGGCTAACTTTTACGTGAGGCCGTGTGGTGGTTGGTGTTCCGTAGTTGTGGGCTGTGCTGGTAAAAACTGAACTGGTGTGGTGGGTTGGCCAGCATCTAACGGTAATTTCAGTTCTATACCAAAAAGACCAAGCTCCGTTTGTTTTTAGATTATGTACCATACTATAAACCAAAAACCGTATTAACCAGAAATTTAACCAGAAATTCAGGCTCGGTTCGGCTTTCCTGATATGGTTTCGGCTTGGTTTTGAAATGTGCAGAGTTATTACTATCCCATATATCAGGCATTGCAGGGGTTGGGGAACAGAAACTTACTGTTTGGGCATTTGGTATAGTGTGCTGCAAACTAGGATTTACCCACATAAACCTAACCTTCTTCTCAAGCTGCTATGTTCCTCTTTTATTAGGGAGTCCACTTTATTTTATACCATTGTTCTGAGAAGAGCAGTGGTTGTGCTTATTGTATCGATTCTTCTTTATAAGCCATGCAGAATCAGATGTCATAAGGAACCGGATGGGTCCTCTGTGGTAAGGTAGCAAATCGTACGACCATAACTAGTAGTCGTAAAATCATAGATTGTAGAATCACACGACAGAATCGTGATTCTGATAACATGGGATGTTATCTTGAAAGGATTATAACTGTAACTGGTAATTCCATGTAATTATACATGTGGGGTTAGGTACATCACCAACTTGCGAGCACGTAGTCTTGTGATCAAAATAGCTGACCTTTTGTATAACACTGCAGGTTGGACAAGACAAAGTTTCATGTCATTGGAGCAATCCTATTTACGGCCCAGCAAGGTGTTCTGCACCCAACAGCTGTTGTGAAGACTAGAATGCAGGTTGCCGAAGGAGGACTTTCACATATGTCTGGCTTTGTCGTTTTTCGAAAGATATTGAGGAGTGATGGCATCCCTGGTGTTTTCAGAGGATTTGGCACCAGTGCAGTTGGAGCTCTGCCTGGACGAATCTTGGCTCTAACTTCACTAGAGATCTCCAAAGAAATGGCATTTAAATACTCTGAGCACTTCGATATGTCCGAGGCATCAAGGATTGCTGTTGCTAATGGTGTAGCAGGCTTAGTGTCAAGTACCTTTTCAAGTTCATATTCTGTACCCCTAGATGTGGTGAGCATCCTTTCTATTTGTTTTCCATGTCTCTGACCTCTTAACAGTTACTCTTTTGAGGTTAATGCCATAACGAGTAACAAAGTTGTTTTTGTGCTATATTTTTGCCTTCGGTTTGAAAAAAGGAAACATGATAATGCTGATCTCATCCATGTATCTGTGAACATGATTATTCATTCCATGGAAACACTGCCTTCTAGCTGGTGAAACTTTGTAGTGAAGATATCCACAGTGAAAACTGGTTCATATCTAGCTATGGCATTAACCTAAAAATATTAACAGTTAAGGGATTATGGTATGAAAAACAACCTGCCATTTAAATTATGTTTACTATTTTTTTATTCTTCTTAAGAAGCATGTAAGTACTACCTCTGTTCTGAATTATAAGATGTTTTGGATATTTCAATATGGACTACATACGGATTGAAATGAGTGAACAAACACACTAAAACGTGTCTATATACATCCGATTCAGAGAAGTTGGACCATTTTATAATTTGGAACGGAGGGAGTAGCATTCTGCTGGGTGGTACATTGCATTTTTCTTATTGTCTAATTTACATGTTACCTTTTTGTATTTGTGCTCGTAGGTTTGTCAGAGGCTCATGGTTCAGGGATTGCCAGGGATGCAAACATATAGAGGCCCATTTGATGTGATAAATAAGGTTGTCAGGAGTGAAGGCCTCCGGGGCCTTTACCGAGGTTTTGGAATTACCCTTTTAACTCAATCACCAGCTTCTGCCCTTTGGTGGAGTTCATATGGTGGGGCTCAACATGCTATCTGGAGGTGTGCTAGCTTTACATAATATTTTCCTTTTCCTTTGTGTCTGACGTTTGTACTCCCACATCTTATTTATATTCCTGCATTCCCTATTTAGGAGCTTGGGCTACGGAAATGGTACGCAGAAGAAACCCTCCCATACAGAACTTGTTGCTGTGCAAGCAACAGCTGGAACAATTGCTGGAGCTTGCTCATCGATTATCACTACACCAATAGATACCATCAAGACCCGGCTTCAGGTCATTTATTATTTCCTTTCTCTTGATATGCATTTTTTTCCTGTTTGGAAGGGCCAATGGATGGTTGAACTTTGATTGTTGTCAACTTCTTTGCTGGGCATTACTTCCAATCGGGAAATGGGTTCACCTTTATCACGACTTCTTCTTGGTGTGGCCTTTTTACACCATGTTAGGAAAAACAGATCAGTGTACAGTCCCAATTTTTTTAAATGAAGGTGGTAAAGGGTTACCCCTACAGCGTTTTTAAAATAATACTATAATAATAACCCAAACTCACGTCCGTAAGGACTTGAACCTGAGCACCTGGGGGCTCACTTCTTGAACAGTCCTCATTTTGGTAGGTGCTGTTAGGTAGTACTAGAGGATAAAAATTGTAAGCTGTTACCGTTATGGTATGAACTGCTTGGGTCATGTTATCACAGCTTACTAATGTCATCCACATGGTCGAAGTCACGACAGATTTTTGTCAGAGTTCCATTGGCGAATGGGCAGGTGCTAACATGTGTTATTTCAGGTAATGGACAACTATGGCAGTGGAAGGCCATCCGTCATGAAGACTACCAGGCTGCTACTGCGAGAAGAAGGCTGGAGAGGTTTATACCGAGGGTTTGGACCACGCTTTCTTAACATGTCTCTGTGGGGTACATCAATGATTGTCACATACGAGCTAATAAGTAAGCCCAGTTCTTGAAATTATCATCCCTGCCCTCTTTAATCTGCCTGGTTGATTAACTAATTTTCCTCTTAAACCTGCAGAAAGACTTTCTGTGAAACCTGAACAATGAGCCTCTTGGCTTCTGCTCCACGTATCTGGTCATCATTTCCGTTTTGGCCATCTAGTGAATTTCTTTTGGTACAGGGATTGGCATGTAACACCGGTTGGAAATTCTTGGTGCAAGTCCCCTTATAAAGTCTGACATGTTTCTGTACGGAACTACCCTGTAAATACCTCCAAGTGCTGAAGGGTGCTCGTTTCAGATGAGACACTTGTAGAAAAAGGGCCTGTTGTACCGATTCGTAATGGCCTTTTGTCCCGGTTCCTGAACCGGGACTAAAAGGTTGGTACTAATGCTTAGTCCCGGTTCAATCCAGAACCGGGACTGATGGGCCTCCACGCGGCCTGTGCGCGGAGCTCAGGCAGGAGACTCTTTGATCCCGGTTGGTGGCATCAATCGGGATCAATAAGCATTCACGTGTTAGCATTTCTGTGATTGGGGTTTTTGTTTTTTTTGAAAGGGGTTTTTTGGGGTTTTGGGGGTTAATTTAGGTGTTTCATATATTGTGTTAGCTAGCTATAATTAATAGAGAGAAGTGTCCTCTTTTATGTCCGTGCTTGGTCGACGCTACGTACTATATATATGTATAGAGAGGACTAGACACGCTAGCTAACTAGTAAACAAATAAAGGAAACAGAAGATCGTCATGAACATATATGCAAACAGAAGATCGTTGGAAAGAAAGAGTATTATATCTTTAGTTTCATTTATTACCAACGATCGTAGCAAGTTGGCTTCGGTATCTGCGGCATGAAATTTAACCTGAGTTGCATCTATGAGATATGTGTTAATGAACCCAATATCACCGACTTGTCTTTTCTTCAATTCGGCGATCTTCAATCTGCATAATATATTAAGGATGATTATAAATACATGCAATGAAAGAGCTGAGCTATATAGAGAGATTTAATGACAGAAGTAGTACTACTTACAGATAGTAGCAGGTGACCGTTGTTTTATCGAGGGCCAATTGATTGAAAAACTAAAAGAACTCCTCGAATGGAACAGGCAACAGTTCAATTCCAACGAGGTCATGTTCCTTTTTAACTTTCACATACAAAGTACTCCTTCTCCAGAGTCTCTGCAGATTTTCAAGTACCAATATGCAATGTTCGCATCATTGTTGATAGAGATCTTTCATCTTTGACGAGAGGCTTCCCGTACTCGTATCTTTGTATCTGCACCTTCATGAAATCATAATGTACATCGTCGGGCAGGTAATCGCCAAGATTGTTATAACCGGACATCATCTTCGGATCATTAGCGACGTTGTCGCTAGGCACTTTGAGCGGGGGGCATGATTGCTTCGCTTGTTCGCCGAGCTGGGCAATTTGTTTCCCAGCTCGTCGTTCTTTCAGCCTTTGATCACTGACAGTACTTCCTGATCGCTCCGCTTCGGCAAATTCTTTTCCAATAATGCGCTCATAGTTTCCTTTCGGCGGAGACTTGGGTGGTTTTGTCAGGGCAGCCAGAGTGCGCTTCGCTTTCATCGGATCTACCTTCTCATTCGGAGGTGGATGTTTCTTTGCTTTCACCCCTTCAAAGTAGTTCCTCACTTCTTCTCGTGCGATCTCGGCGTTCTCCTCCGGGGTCCTCTCGTATGGTAACTTCTCTGGAGTCTTCAGAGAAGGACCAAATCTGTATTTGCTCCCGCCTCTGACTGTACTGCTAGACGCCGGCAGAGCAGACAGAGCGGTTGTCTTCTTTACTTGCTTACGAGGCGGAGGAGAAGGACTACGACGCGCCGGAGCAGCCGAAGCGGCGACATGTCTCTTCCGCCCTTGCTGACGAGGCGGAGAAGGAGGAGGCTGGCTGCTCGGGCGCGTCGGCGCAGGCAGAGAAGGAGGTGGAGTGCCGCTACGCGCTGGAGAAGGAGCCGGACGAGTGCCCTGATCGTCACTCGCCGGAGGAGGAGGCGGTGGAGGAGGCGGAGTGCCCTGACTCGCCAGAGGAGGAGGCGGTGGAGGAGGCGGAGTGCCCTGACTTGCCGGAGGAGGAGGAGGAGGCGGAGGCGTCCAGTTCGGAAGGTTTATGAGCTCCTTCCGCCATAGGCATGGAGTCTTCAAAGCAGACCCCAGCCTAGTCTCCCCTTCACCGATAGTGTGGTCAAGCTGGAGGTCCTCAAATCCCTCCGTTATTTCATCCACCATCACTCTAGCATATCCTTCTGAAATCGGCCGACAGTGAAAAGTTAGGCCGGGTTCAGTAGGATAAACAGAGCCAACAGCCGCCTTGACTTTCAAATTCATCCATTGCGTCATAAGGTGGCAATTTTCAGACTCTGTGATAGCATCCACGGGATAGCTGGCAGGAGCCGTCAAGGCATGCTTCGGCTGAAGCAGCTCGGTGGAAGCCACGCTGCTTCTCCGCTAAGATGGCGGGGTTGCTTCGCGGGAAGCTTCGGCAGTACGTTTGCTGCGATTTGCTTCTCGTTCCTCTATCGCTTGTACCCTTGCTTGCAGCGCCTGCATTTGGGTCTGCTGCACTTTTTTCCTCCTCTTATGGGATTTGTAACCGTCTGTGTCCGGAAACCCAACCTTCCACGGAATGGAGCCTGGCGTACCTCGTGTCCGTCCAGGGTGCTCAGGATTTCCGAGGGCCATTATGAGCTCGTCATTCTCTCTGTCTGGAAAGAATGTCCCTTGCTGCGCTGCTTCGATATACTGCTGAAGCTTCCTGACTGGTATGTCCATTTGATCGTTCATCCAAATGCACTTCCCTGTTACAGGGTCCAAGGTTCCGCCAGCCCTGAAGAACCAAGTCCGGCAACAGTCTGGCCAGTTAATTGTCTCTGGTTCGATCCCTTTATCAACCAGATCATTCTCAGTCTTGGCCCACTTAGGCCGGGCTACGAGGTAGCCACCTGACCCCGTGGATGGTGATGCTTCTTCTTCGCAGTATTTTGCTTGTTTGTCGCCGACATCTTCTTACTCTTTTCCGATGTCTTGTGGGCCATAAATGCGGGCCAGTGATCTCTGATCTTCTCATATCTGCCCTTGAATTCTGGTGTCTCATTATTTTCGACAAACTTATTCAGATCTTTCTTCCATCTCCTGAATAGTTCTGCCATCCTCTTAAGAGCAAAAGACTTGATTAATTGCTCTTTAACTGGCTTCTCTGGATTATGCTTTGGCGGTAGGGTGAAATTTGACTTCAGCTCAGTCCAAAGATCATTTTTCTGCATATCATTGACATAAGACACCTCAGGATCTTCTGTAGCCGGCTTAAACCATTGCTAGATGCTGATCGGGATCTTGTCCCTAACCAAAACCCCGCATTGAGCAACAAATGCGCTCTTTGTCCGAAGGGGTTCAATCGGTTGGCCGTCGGGCGCGATTGCTATGATCTCAAACTTTTCATCCGAGCTCAAATTTTTCTTCGGGCCTCGTCTCTTTACCGAAGTTGTCTTCGATCCAGAGGGCTAGAAAAAAGAACAAAGACTTAATTAATATGTGTACATACCAAAACAATGAATGCATCAATTAGCTAGTCAGCAGAAGCTTAACTAATATATATACCTGGCCGGACTCGGTTCGGTCACCGGAGACGTCATCACGGTCTCCTTCTTGCACCGGCATTGGGTCACCGAAGCCGTCCTCACTGTCTCCTTCTTGCACCGGTATTAGGTCACCGGAGCCATCATAATCATAGCCAGCTGCTTCCAGACTATCGGTGTCATTGAGAAACAACGAGCAGACGGCATCACTTCCTCGTGCGATTATGTCCCCCAACAACTCTTCTTGTATTTCGTCTCGGGCGGTGTCCATAGTTTCTACAAATATTGATAACATGGCAATTATTATTCAAACATGACAGATGGATATATTAGTGGCAAACGTAGAACTAATATTAATTAGTGGCCTCGACGCTTCTTCTCTAGGGTTTGGGGTGGCCTCGACGCTGCTTCTCTAGGGTTTGGGGTGGCCTCGACGCTGCTTCTCTAGGGTTTGGGGTGGCCTCGACAACGCTTCAAGGATAAAAAAAGAAGAGGAAGAAGAAAAAAAAGAGGAGAAGAAAGAATAGAGGATTTCTTACTCTATTCTTTCTTCTTCTCTTTTTTTCTTCTTCTTCCTCCTCTTTTTTTTTATCGGGAACGAGGGTCGTCGAGGGTCACCGAGCGGTAGAGGAAACCCTAAATAGCAAGTATCGTGGGTGTGAGATACATGTGGCCGTCGGTGTCGGACACTACATCCACGTCCCACAAGTGACGTGGGCGTCGAAGCCCGCGCCACTTGTGGGACATGGATGTAGTGTCCGACACCGACGGCCAAGCCCGCGCCACT